>NC_091057.1:57222435-57525465 GCF_000393655.2 Nicotiana sylvestris | reverse complement strand
GATTTGGTATTTAATTTCTGGTGGAGGAAAGGAAATCGGACTATAAATGTTCAGGTTTGGGTTGATAAGGTAATGAGACTTGGTGTTTTCAAGTGTGGTGGAATATTTTTCTATGACGTGGTGTCGTCGTCCTCGATTGAATGTGTTAAGTTCGCCGGTGTTATAATCTTCTACAATTCGCCTTTGGGAAGGATATTGTGAGATAATATTAGAGAGTGGCTGTCAGAGATTGATGATAGGCTATAATTACGTATTTCAGTCACTTATTACATCTAATTTACTGCACTTTAATTGAGTTTGAGCTTTAATCGCTAGTGTTTTGCACTAATGGTGTATTTTATACCTTGTAGGAGTGATTCCGAGCTATATAGATGTTATGGAATGAATTCAAGTGATTTGAAGCTTTGAAGTCTGAGTAAAAGCTCAAGGAATTAAGTCGGGATCGTGTTCGGGGGTCAACGGATGATAGCTAGAACAAATGAAGAATCGACTAGGCATATTGCGCACTGTTTAGTAAAATGCACACAACTGTTTGCTCAGAACTCCATTTGGACTCTACAATATATGGTTGCAAAGCTAACTCAAAGGGATACAACTTTAATCTTTTATGTTTTTCCAAATTCCCAACATAACAGGGTCAAAAGAGCACGTCAAGTGCGCGGCCATGCTCACACTGCGCTCGTTAGGCAGAATCAAAGTAGATATGCGTGGTCTAAGCGCGGTCCAAGCGCGGCCATGCACGTCCTGTCCGGAAAATGTGTCCCTTTCCGCGTAGGAGAAGGTGTAATTGTTTGGGCCCAACCCTACTTGGTATATATACATGTAAAAACGGTAGTTTGAGGAGGTTGGACAAACTTTTGACATAATCTAGACCTAAGGAGGCAAGAGACATTAGATTCGACCTAAGGAGGCAAGAGACATTAGGAGCAAGGCGGAGAATTCTTCCACGTATTTTTTTACTTCTTTCTTCCTATTTCCATTGTTGGTTATGGATTTGAGTATTGTGTTTTCATATACTTTTATGAATAGCTAATTTGTTATCTAGAGTTTTGATGGAACCTTTTGTAGGATAAATTCTTGTTATGTTTTTATATAATTGAGCCGTTCGATTTCTCTACTGGTTCAACTACGTGTTTATTGTTGTTGATTGAATGGCCATCGATTGATTGTGCCTATTTATTATGTGTTGCTTGATAAAGGATACATATTTTGGTGCTTGTTAAACAACGTCACTCCTAACGTATGTGAGACATCAATACAGAGGGTTTAAAGGCAAGTTTAGAAATAACAAAGCCTTGACGTGGTCATAGTGAGCGGTTAGATTAAGCCAACTAGTGTAGTTCGAGAGAATATGTCTAGTAAATTGTTGTAGTTGCTCAAGAGAGAATTACGACACCTAAAGTGCTCATGATCATGGCGAAATTGTAGGGAACATAGCTAGAAGGATTCCAACAATTGGGGAAATCATAACTCTATACCTCCTTAATTTAGTCTCCAACCCTTTGTCTCGTTGAATTTTACCGCTTTCTAGTATTTGCTAGTTAATTAGTTAGAAATATAAATCTCAATCTTTATAATTTAGAAATTGTTCAAACTTGTCTTTTGAGCGATATTAAACAGATATAGCTAAGCCTTAGTTCTCTGTGGGATTTGACTCCGGGCTTTTAGACCTGATTATATTTGTAGCAACCGCTTATCCTTTTTAGGACTAGAGTTGGGCATGATCAAATTTTGGCGTCGTTGCCGGGGAACTAACGGTGTAGTTGTAGCTATATATATCGCTAAGGTTCAAGTTTGAATTTTTATTTGTTTTGTTTTTTTTTTTGTTTTTTTATAACTGTTGATTTGAGAAACATGACATTCTATTATTGATCTCCATACATATTGTGAAGGAAACCACCCGTGGCAAAATTTTCAAAGCATTCGTGAGAGCGAGTTATGTGCACCAACTCAATCTTATTTATGGAATGTGTGTGATGTGTGTGGTGGTAAAGATGGTCACTTTTATGGTTGTGCTTATATTTCTTATCTTTCTCCAACCCTTACTATAATGGTTCTACCTTTTTCTTGTGAAGTTAATAGGAACAAAGAACCTGGGGATGTAGACCTGAACGAGATCAAGGATATGTTAAAGTGCCTTCTAAAACAAAATAATGAAAAACAATTGCAGATAGAAAGGCAAGAGGCAACTATTCGCAAGTTGGAGGCTCGATTGAGTCGAGTGGTTGGAGCTTTTAATGCTCAACAAGCCAATATTGAGGATAGTAGCCAAGAAGAGCATGAATTTGAGGTGTTAATTGGGGAGGTCAAAGTAGAACATCAACAACCTAGCCAACTACAATTTGAGGATGTCAATGTTGAAGAAGTGAGACTAGATCTAGCCAAGGACTTTGAGGATATAAATTTTGTTGACTCCAGTATCATTGATGTTAACGATGTTGAAAGTCCTAAAGTTCATGTGTTTGAGCGCATTGGTCCACACTCCAAGCATTTTTCCACATTATGTTTGGATGATGATATGGAAATAGAGTCATCCGAACCAATTAAAGAGACAAGGAATGAGGAACAAGGTGCATATATTCTAGAATTCTTCTTCCTAGAAAGTCAGGATTACATACCTCATACAAAAAGGCCAAGGAGTGCAGAATACTACATTATTTCCTTGGGCCAGTTAGATTTGTTCCACCGCCCCATGACCATAATCATAAGCTTGAATCAAAACTTGGGGTTCAATTCATAAGCTCGAGGTGGAGACAAAAAGTGATTCATGTCGTGCCGCGACGTTAAATCAAGCGCTTGTTGGGAGGCAACCCAACTTTACTGCTTATTTTATTTTATTTTATTTTATTAATTGTATTATTTTTGTAGTGTCCCTTTTTGATCTTCTAGGAACATGGAAAGCAAAGCTATTGGAAGGATGCAACAGCAAACCAAATGGTTGGAACTATGTGTGGGGTACCCGCATGAAGGACCAAGCTTGGGAGAAGTTTGAGTACCCCATGAGCTGTTAGTGCTTCGGCCTTTGGCCTACCACGGAGTCTCTTTTACCCTTTTATTAGTTATGGTGTGCATTGGGGTCAATGCACAATTTTAAGTGTGGGGTGAGGAGATTGTCTGGGTGACTTTCTATGCTATTTTAGTTGTGTTAGTTTAACTAAATATTTATTTTTTATTTTTTTAGAAAATAAAAAAAATAAAGATTGGACTTTTCCCAACGATGGATCTATTAGACAATTTTCTTGAGGGATTTAATTCTAAAGAAAAAGACAAAAAGATTTTCTTTTTAGGTAGTGTAATAATTCCCCCTTGGTTTTTCTTTGTGCCGCGGTTCTTTTCCAAGGGTTTTATTTGAACCGGGGATAGTTAGTTTTATTTTTTTAGGAATAGGAGCCATTTTGTTGTGTTTTGAATTGAAGCAATATCTCTTGACTTTGTTATGCCTTGAGAATATTGAGTACTTTGGTTGTGATGCTTAAGCTCAGTTTTTGATGCTTGTAGAAGTACCTTAAATTGTATGATTTTAAATTTGCTTAACTGCTTTAATTAGTGTGTCTTGATGAATCCAATTTTGAGTGAGTCTTGTGCCATGCGTGTGTGAAGTTTGGGTGTTATTCTGTGCATTGCATTTGATGCCTAGAACTTGCCCCGTGTATTTGCAAAGCAAAATAGTAGTTTTGTTCAATCTTGGAAGTGATACAGGCATTTTTTTGTTGAGTCAGATATGTATATTTTACCCACCTAATTGTTATGTATCGTAGTTAACCCCTTTGAGCTTGTAATCCTGTTTCTTTAGCAACCATATTACAAGTCTTACCCAATTGTTTGAATTAACCATCTATTTGAACCTTTTAACCTCTTATGAGCACTTGAATTGTTTATAAACTGTGTAAAAGTTAAACTGTGGGGTGGTTGGTTTGGCTTTTGAGTGGAACTAATTAAATAAGGAGAAAGGTGCATTGTTTTGAAAAAGTAAGAGTCACTTGAATTGAAAAAAAAAAGAAAAAAAAATTGGATTGTTGTGAAAAATATTCCTTGATAAGTGGTGGCTCTTGATGTAGGTGTGCTTAAAGAGAATGGAGTTAATATATAGTGACGTGAAGGTGGAGTTGTGGTTTCACATAAGTATAGGGTTTGAATGTTAAATTATATGTATTAAAGTGTTAAGGGAGGTATAGTCACTCTTATATCTAAATGTATCCTACCCGTCCCGCATCCTACATTACAAACAAATAAAGTTCTAATTGATCCTAGATTGAATGAGCTCGATTAGTAGAGTAGTACACTACGGGCAAGTTTATGGTGCATCTTTTGCGGCATATGAATGTTATTTATGAGAGTGAGTGAACACTCTTTCTATCTTGAGTTCCTAAGTGTTCTTACATTTTATTATGTGGAACTACTCTCTTATGTTGTGTGAGGGCACTTGATTCATGAAGGAAAGGTAATGTTAGTGACCTATATATTAGAGTAAGTGGGTGAGTTATGAATAATGTATGGTATTTGTGAGTCAAATATTGAGGTGAAGATGTTACGCTTTTGTGCTTAGTCTATTTTAAATATTCTTGGTGTAATAAGTTAGGAGAATTATTTAAAAAGGTCGTGTCTATATAAAGTGTAGTTTGATTGCTCGAGGACGAATAATGGTTTAAGTGTGGGGTGTTGATGATTGGCTATAATTACGTATTTTAGTCGCTTATTACACTATAATTTACTGGACTTTAATTGAGTTTGAGCTTTAATCGCTAGTGTTTTGCACTAATGTTGTATTTTATGCCTTGTAGGAGTGATTTTGAGCTATGTAGATGTTATGGAATGAATTCAAGTGATTTTGAGATTTGAAGTCGGAGTAAAAGCTCAAGGAATTAAGTTGAGATCGTGTTCGGGGGTCGACGGATGATAGTCAGAACAAACGAAAAATCGAGTAGGCATATTGCTTACTGTCTAGTAAAACGCACATAACGTTTTGCTTAGAACTCCATTTCGACTCCACAATATATGGTTGTAAAACTAACTCAAAGGGATACTACTTTCATGTTTTATGTTTTTCCAAATTCCCAACAGATCAGGGTGAAACATGCGCGTCAAATGCGCGGCTGCGCTCAGACCGCGCTCGTTAGGAAGAATCAAAGTGGATATGCGCGGTCTAAGCACGGTCCAAGCGCGGCGAAGCACATCCTATCCGGAAAATGTGCCCTTTTTCATTTAGGAGAAGGTGTAATTGTTTGGGCCCAACCCTACTTGGTATATATACATGGAAAAACGGTAGTTTGAGGAGGTTGGACAGACTTTTGACATAATCTAGACCTAAGGAGGCTAAGGAGACCGGAGATTCAACCTAAGTAGGCAAGAGACATTAGGAGTAAGGCGGAGAATTCTTCCACGTATTTTTTTACTTCCTTCTTCCTATTTCCATTGTTGGTTATGGATTTGAGTATTGTGTTTTCATATACATTTATGAATAGCTAATTTGTTATCTAGGGTTTTGATGGAACCTTTTGTAGGATAAATTCTTGTTATGTTTTTATATAATTGAGCCGTTGGATTTCTCTACTTGTTCAACTACGTGTTTATTGTTGTTTATTGAATGGCCATCGATTGATTGTGCCTATTTATCATGTGTTGCTTGAGAAAGGATACATATTTAGGTGGTTGTTGAACAACATCACTCCTAACGTATGTGAGACATCAATACGGAGTGTTTAAAGGAAGGTTTAGAAATAACAAAGCCTTGACGTGGTCATACTGAGCGGTTAGATGAAGCTAACTAGCGTAGTTCGAGAGAATATGTCTAGTAAATTGTTGTAGTTGCTCGAGAGAGAATTATGGCACCTAAAGTGCTCACGATCAGTAGAGAATACATTGGCAAAATTGTAGGGAACATAGCTAGAAGGATTCCGACAATTGGGGAAATCATAACTCTAGACCTCCTTAATTTAGTCTCCAACCCTTTGTCTCGTTAGTTGATAATTTTACCGCTCTCTATTATTTGCTAGTTAATTAGTTAGAAATATAAATCTCAATCTTTACAATTTAGAAAATTATTCAAACTTGTCTTTTTAGTGATATTAAACAGATATAGCTAAGCATTAGTTCTCTTAGGGATTTGACTCCGAACTTTTAGACCGGATTATATTTGCAGCGACCGCTTATCCTTTTTAGGACTAGAGTTGGGCGTTATTATAGATTGCGAGGTGCGGTGGTTAAGGATTGAATGGGTATTTCTAATGCTGACAGCTCGAGAAGTAGGATCTTTGGAAATGGTTGAAGTTAGTAGCCATCTATCGGTTCAAGTGCTACAGAGATAGACATTGGTGTAAGGCAACAACTAGGCAGCAAAGGATGAGGAAGGACATGTGGGAAGTGTCAGGCGATGGTTAAATTTCTAGAAGGCCAGGTATAAGAAGCAAAAGTCCAGTAGTTGCTTACAGGAGTGAGTTTGACCAAAGTGGGAGAATGGCAGAGTAGCATATGAGTTCAGTAGCAGGATAACTATACACCTTGAGGAAAAGCTTAGGGTGATTTGGGAATTTAACGGACGGCGATTGGGTCCACGGGCTTAAATTGAAATATTGGCTATTTTATGGTGGGAGATTGGATGAAACAGAAAGGGAGTTGCTTGATATGATGAAGTATGCAATATATCTTTGAATTGGAAGATACTGTCACATATTTAGTTGATATCCATAAGAAGTGAATGATTAGTGCAATTGGTGAATGAGCACGAGCTTAGGATGGGTTATTGATGTCGTAGTGATTGTGCCCCATGCAGTGATGTTGGAAGATGTCAGTGTGTAATTTCCAAAGGTGTGTTATCTCCTGTGAGTAGGTCAGCGGTTGCGTGGTTGGCAAAGCTTCTGTGAAGGTTTTTGCGGACTATCCAATAAGAAGTCGAATATCTGATTGTTGCTAGAGATTCAGAGTGTTCATGAAATGCTAACAAAAGGATTTTGAGGAATTTGGTGGGTTGGTTGTGTTAGATCATGTCAAAAATGAAGAAATAATCTTGGTGGGTTCTAGCTTTTTGTAATAGTAGCTTCAAGCTAAGTGGGAGGGTCCCACTGCCTACGATTAGGTTGCATAGTTATATACTTGTGAGGTTCGGGTTATCATCATATTGGTGAGTTATTACAGCTAAGAGAAAAGAACATAAGTGGTAATTTGAGCAAAGGAATTTATAAAAGTGTGTTATAGTTGGCCTTATTGACATATGTTCAGGCTTTGGGAAGATTCAGGATTTATGCTTCGTACTGAGGTGATTTACAAGGAAAGTGATTCAGTCGGGTGCTTCATTGAGGTGGGTGTTCATATGCCAGCGGAGCCTTGGAGTTGATCATATTCGGGACCAAGCCAAAGTGGGTGACTCTCACAACGGTCCTAGTGAATTCGAAGGTTAAAATGCAGTGCTTAAGGATTTCAAGCCCGTGGTATGGTTAAGAATCGAGCTTTTGCAGTAGATCGGAAGAGAAGGCTCTGAATATCCTATGATAATTTTGGCTTGCAGTGTAGCATTTGGGTGAATGAGACAAATAGACTTCGGATTCATAGAGGGATTATCGGAATGGGTGTATCAGTTGAGGATGCGAATATGCGCCCAAGGAAGGTATTAGATGTTTCGTGGGATTTGAGATAGCATGGTCTCATGATACAAGACCACTCGGTATGAGTGCGAATTGAGTGTGTGATGTGTTGAATGGAGTTATTATTATTTCTAAGGCAATCAAGAATAAACAGGAAGAAATTAGATCGGTAAGCCATAATGGAATTGGCATATTGGTGGTAGTGATCAGTTCCTTCAGTGTGATTAAGTTATGCATGTGATTCGTGATGGCGTGTGAGGCTTGACGGCCATCATGATTGATTTTATTTGGAAGTATTCAAGTATTATGGCCCGTTATGTGTAGGCGGATCCCGGAAGCATTATGGTGGTTCAGACCACTAGTTGAGGATTGGAATGTCCTACAGTTATGAGAAGTTACTCGCGTATTTCTAGGGTTCTCTTGGAATGAGTTAAGTAAAAGTTTCTAGGTGATGAAGTGTTCACCCTATTAGTGGTTCAGGAGTTATGATGAAATTCTGGCGCTATCACATATTGGCTTGTTAGGTGCAGTGAGCGATATAGGATTTAAAAGTGAGGATCCAGATTGCGGTTCGGTGTTTGTCGAAGGCTTTGCATCTTGGTTACGGATTCTTGATATGCTTTACAAAATTAGTACGACCGGTGGTGTGGATGTGCAGATTCGTTATCTAGTATGGAAGGTCATGGGAGCGTACCTTACGGGAAGATTGTATAAGTGTGACATGTAGTCACTTGATTGATTGAAGATTTAAACTAAGTGTGAAGATTTTGGTAGTATCACTAATTTGAGGATTTATGCTTGGAGGGCACGTGGTTTGTTGGGTTGTGTACTGTGGAGGTTTACTCCGGTTATGATGGTTGTTCTTGTGAGTTATAGGAAAAAGGGGTATTTATGGACCCTTAAAATGTTATTTTCCTAGTACGGTGCGATCAGAATCGGCATATGGTCTGTGAGTGGATTTAAATATGAATATGGGCTTTATATCAGGCTAGATGAGTTCATCTCAGTGTAGCACTCCTCATGGAGGAGTATTCGGATGTGGGATGTTATTTCGTTGTTGGCTATTTCATGTAATACTATATGGTGCCATGTGAGTTGTGAAACGACTTGATAAATTTCTTATATGTTGAGTTTCCACATAGCGATAGCGTTGTGTGAGCAGTATGGCTCTTGAGATTTAAGTCATATATCACACCTTAGTTGTGCTTGAGTTTTGTAGCTTATGGCGCTATATGTCTCCCCAGGGATGGTATTAGGCACTTAGCGTGCTTGTGGTCGACATTCGGTAGTTAGTAGTAGTGAGAAATTTAGCTTGGTGTGTATCACTTTATGTGATTTCTATGTGTGGATCGGGTGGTACGCTGCCATAGGTATGTTGGTTGTATTGGGTTGCATGCCGCAACGATTTGATGTTGAGTACAAATTTCTATATTCTAGTTTCTGTGTATTTTGTTTCCCATTTTCTGGGTAAAGTTCATATTAGTTGTGTTAGTTGAGTAGTCCCTTCCAAAGTTCGATTTCCTTATGTATCACGTTCAAGTTTGGGGCCTATCGGCACATTTTGGCATCATATGAGACTTTTGGTCATGTCTGGTGTGGCTTATAGCCTGAGCAGTTCGTACTAGGTAAGACGAGATTGTTGGATCTAGGAGAAATGTGATTGGATTATACGATGTATATTAAAGAGCAAATACCATTATTTGGTTCAGAATGAGGTAATGATTCTTGTCAGGAGTATAGACTCAACGGTTCGTCGACTCGGCAGTTGGTTATGAATTTCTACACATATCTTCCATCATGGCGGTATTGCAAAAATTGGGACAAGATTTATATATGTCATGAGGTGCCTTGTAAGCATCAGATTTGGGAGATGTCGGTTATTTTGATCATAGAATGTTATTATGGTCCGTTAATGATGTGGCGCATGGTGAGAATTCAGCAAAGGTATGCAATCTTGTATTGGTGCATCTTGTAGTGATAGATACGGTATTTGTAGGTTGGAAGCAGGCCTAGCAGAGAATTTCGGATGTTGGACCTAGGCTCTAAGGTTTATGTTGCCTAAATGAAAGAGGATATCTTCATATCTGATCGAGCTAATGTAATCAAATCAGTTGTGGTAGCACGGGTAGGTGCACGAGGTGTTAAACAGTAATTTCAGACTACTCCAGCGCAATTCTCAGCACGTTCAAGGATGAACATATCATTTAAGTAGGAGAGAATGTAACTACCCGACCGGTCTCTTTGAGCTCTAGCGCATCGTTCTGTCATTCGAGGCCATGAGCAGCTTCACTTCAGGTATTATGACTTGTACGCATGGTCGGAATTGAATTTCGGAAAGATTGGAATTGAGTTGGAAAGAAAATTCCCATTTCAGAAGCTTTAAGTTGAAAAAATTGAGTAAGGTTTGATTTATGAGTAAACTTCCTCGGAATCGGGATTTAAAGGTTCCAACAAGTTTGTATGATGATATTCGACTTGGACGTATGTCCGGATCGAGTTTTGGTTGACCCGGGAGCGTTTCGACGCTTATTGTGGAAGTTAGCATTTTTCGAAGAATTTCATAAATCTGGGTTGAAGCGCATTTCAGTGTTATCGATGTCCGTTTAGGATTCCGAGTCTTGGAATAACTCCGTATGGTAATTCTAGTATTGGGAGCACGATTGGAAGTGGATTTGGAGGTCCGTAGGTCATTTTGGAGTGTTTGGCTAAAGTTAGAAATTTTAAAGTTTTTAAGAAGTTTGACTGGGAGTGGACTTTTTGATATTGGGGTCGGATTCCAATTCTAGAAGTTAGAGTAGGTCTGTAATATCGAATATGACTTGTGTGCAAAATTTGAGGTCAATCGGACGTGATTTGATGGGTTTCAGCATCGAAAGTAGAAATTCAAGTTTCAAGTTCTTTAAGTTTGAATTGGGGGTTGATTCGTGGTTTTAGCATTGTTTGGTATGATTTGAGGGCTCAACTAAGTTCGTATAGTGTTCTAGGACTTTTTTGTATGTTTGGGTGAGGTCCCGGGGTCCTCGGGTTTATTACAGGTGGTTAACGGATCAAGGTTTGGAATTGAGGAGTTGCTGAAGTTGGAGGACTGCTGTGGTAATCACACCTACAGAGTGAGCACCGCAGGTGCGAGCCCGTAGAAGCGGGGAAGGGCGCAGATGCAAAGAAGACACCGCAGAAGCGGAGCTGCAGAAGCGGCTAATGGACCGCTGATGCGAAAGTCATCTGGGCAGAAGGGTTCTTTTAAAAATTGGGAATTGGCCATTTTTCTCTTATTTTTCATTTAACTTGGGCAATTTTGGAGAGCTTCAACGGGAGATATTCTTCAAGTATCACAAGGTAAGTTGTTCCCACTCATTATAAGTTAAATACATGATTTAAATACGGATTAAAGTATGGAAATTATTAGAAACTTGAGGTTTGAGGAAAAACCTAGAAAATTGGTATTCTTGAATTTTTTGCCACGATTTTGGACATGAAATTGAGAATAAATTATATATTTGAGTTCGTGAGGTTGTGGGCAAACTTTATCTTCAAAAAGTTTCGAAATCCAGGCATGTGGGCCCGAGAGAGATTTTGTCAACTTTTCAATCGGGGTTAGAAATTGTTATAAATTGGATTATTATGAGTAATTAAATTTGTTCAAAAAAAAGAACATATATTAATGGGTTTACATAATTATTGGCTAGTTTTGGAGCGTTGTGCATCGATTTGAGTCTTCGGAAGGGCGTGGAATGCCAGTTATGGAACTTCGGAGTGAGGTGAGTCTCCTTTCTAACCTTGTATGAGGGAATTGTCCCCATAGGTGAATTAATTGGACATGTGCTTCTATTTGTGGGGGCTACGTATGCACGAGGAGACGAGAGACCGTGCGTAGCTACTATTATGCTTAAGTCTGAGTAGTCTAGGACCCAAAAGCATGTTTTACCTTAAATAATTGTAATCTTATTGACAGTTTGAATTGCTTTAATCATATCGAAGTTGTAAATGAGTTTCTAAAAGAGTTATACTTCGTAATCTCGACTTGTAAAAGTGAAATTGACACTTCCTTGAATAATTGTTTCCCTGATGAGGTCTTGATTGACTGTTTGAATGTGTGTTTCTATGTGTACATGCGTCGCATGTATGATTCGCGAGCGGGGTGATATTTTATTTATATTTAACCACGTCGCATGTATGATTCGCGAGAAGGGTAATAGATGCATCTATGATTCGCGTCATTCGAACCTCTAGCAGTGTATAGTTTAATTTTTTTTTGGATCGGGTTGTACGACCTCGGCATGATTTGTGCATGCTCGTATTGCTTGCATTGAGATTTGTAGATGTTGATATTTGTTCTCCCTGGCCTGAGATAAATGTATAAATGAAGAAAATGAATTTGGAAATTTCCTATAAACGAAAGAATTGTTTACTTGCCTCATGCTATTGAGTTACAGCCATTTTTATGAAAATTCTCAATATTATTATTGGACCACTAGTAAGTGTTGAAGTCGACCTCTCATCTCTACTTCTTCGAGATTAGACGGGATACTTAATGGGTACACATTGTTTTTGTACTCATACTACACTTGCTGTGCATTTTTGTTGCACGGGATCATGTATCTCTAGTGGCCTAGTTCGGCGCAGCGGCATGGTTGATACAGATACTTAGGTGAGCTGCACTCCTTGAGATGACCCGCAGCCAGCAGAGTCTCCTTCTGAGTATTGTATTGTATTTTCTATACTATCCAATTTATATTCCGGACGGTTATTGTATTACATGATTTCCTAGAAATAGCTCATGCACTTATGACACCGGGTTGTGGGATGATTATGGGATTATTCATTATTAAGTTTGTTAAAGACATCATTTTTATTTCAGTGAATTTTATTATATATTGTTTAACGTACAAAAGAAATGATTTAAATAAATACTAAAATGGGAAATTAATTAACTTCTTGGTGTTGGCTTGCCTGATAGTGGTGTTCGACGTCGTCACGACCCTTAGTGGATTTTGGGTCGTGACAGTACAGTACAAGTTCACCCTTATTCCACCATATCAATCCACCCTTATTCCACCAGTTGCAGCGTCCAACCCGATCCCACCATATCAGTACCAAATACTTAATGTGCACAGTCGAATTAACAATTCAAACCAAGAAAACCTTTACAATCAATAAATACCAACTGAACCAGAGAGGGAAACTTGTATAACAGAGGAATCTACGTAAATAATACTACACAGAAAGACCAATCCTATAATTGACAATTTAGAAGGTGCAAGTAAGTAAATTTAAGCAAGTAACGGTGAATCATGAAACTATGAAAAGTAACATCATTAACAGGAGAAATTATTGATTAACAGGTAGCAGTCAAGCATAGAAAGCATTTAGAGCATATAACAGTTAACGCAGGGAAGGAAATAATTAAGGAAAAGCAAAAAAATAAGGGAAAATAGATAATTCGGCGGCGTATAGGCACTCGTCACCTCACATATACGCCGCTCACATGAGATTCACATAGCACATAGTCTGAGGGTTCCTAATTCCATCAAGTGAAAGTTAGACATAACACTTACCTCACTCCGCAGTAATTCAATGCTCTACCGGGGCCTTTCCCCCAGAATCCGCCTCCAAACCACTCATATCTAGGCGCAATTAACTCAATAATATTGCTAAAGGAATCAATTACAATGCATAGATTTACAATTTCCAAACTTTCCCCCAAAAAGTAAAAAATCGACCCCGGGCCCGCTTGGTCAAAATCCGAGGTTCGACCAAAATCCATTTATCCATTCACCCCCGAGCCCGATTATGTAATATGTTTCGAAATCCGACCTCAATTCGAGGCTTAAATTCCAATTTTATAAAAATACATAATTCTATCCAAACCCTCAATTTCCACCATGAAAATTCTAGATTTTAGGTTGAAAACTCATAAAATGTAATGGGTAATTTAAAGAAAGTATGTTAGAATCACTTATCAACATACTAGGGAAGAAAATCTCTTGGGATAATCCCGTTTTCAGGTCCGTTCCAATCACTGACGTCAGGCCTTCTTCGCGGTCGCGAAGAGCCTACCGCGTTCGCGAAGGGTAGCAACCCATAAGGCCAATGCATTCGGGAAGGGTTTCACGTGTTCATGATGGTCTGTCCCCCTAGCTATCGTGTTCACGAGCCTTGGCACACGTTCACGTAGAAAAACCCACTGATCCACAGCCCACCTCCAATAACTCTATGCGTTCGCGTGTTGCCGGTCGCGTTCGCGAAGAGCAGACCCCCCAGTGCTCCTCGTTCGCGACCATGGCGTCGCATTTGCATAAAAGAAAACCATACCCCAGCCCAGCTCACACTTCATGCTTGCGAGAGTACCTTCACGAACGCGAATAAGGAAACCAGAAGGCACTTAAAGCTGCAGAAAACCAGAATTTTCTAAGTTGAATTCACCCCGTAGCCTATCTGAAACTCACCCGAGCCCTCGTGGCTCCAAACCAATCATGAACATAAGTCAAAAAGCATCATGTGAACTTGCTCGCACGATTAAATTGCCAAAATAACACCTAGAACTACGAATTTAACACCAAATTAAATGAAATTTTCAAGAAAAACTTTAAAAATTCTATTTTCACAACTGAACATCCGAATCACGTCAAACCAACTTCGTTTCTCACCAAATTTCACAGACCATAAATATAATAATAGACCTGTATCGAGCTCTAGAACCAAAATACGTATCTGGTATCAACAAGACCAAACTTCAGTCAATTCTTAAAAATCATTAAACTTTCAAACTTTCAATTTTCAACAAAAAATTCATAACTCGAGCTAGGGACCTCCAAATTTGATTCTAGGCATACGCCCAGGTCCCATATTTCGATACAGACCCACTGTTACCATTAAAACACTGATCCGGGTCTGTTTTCCCAAAACGTTGACCGAAGTCAACTCAAATGAGTTTTTAAGGCAAAATTCTTATTTTTATCAGTTTTTAGCATATAAGCTTTCTGGATCAACACCCGGATTGTGCACGTAAGTCAAGGAAGCATAAAATGAGGTTTTAAGTCTTCAGAACATAGAATAAGATTCTAAAAAAATCGTTCACCCTCGAACGGACATAGAGAAGTACCTGGGCTAGTGAAAAGGTGTGGATATATACTCCGCATGTCCGACTCGGACTCCCAAGTAGTTGCCTCGACCGGCTGACCTCTCCACTGTACTCGAACTGAAGGATAACTCTTTGACCACAACTGACAAACCTACCGTGCTAGAATAGCCACCGACTCATCCTTATTAGTCAAATCCTTGTCCAACTAGACAGAGCTGAAATCTAACACATGAGACTGATCACCGTGGTACTTCCGGAGCATGGACACATGGAATGCCGGATGAACTGCTGACAATCTGGGTGGCAATACAAGCTTGTAAGCCACCTCACCCACTCTCTGAAGAATCTCAAAAGGTTTGATGTACCTAGGGCTCAACTTGCTCTTCTATCCAAACCTCATTACACCCTTCATGGGTGATACCTAGGGCAATACTCTCTCTCCGACCATGAATGCAACATCACAAACCTTACGGTCGCATAACTCTTCTGCTTAGACTGAGCTATGCAAAGTCTATCATGAATAATCTTAACCTTATCCAAGGCATCCTATACCAAATCTGTACCCAATAAGCTGGCCTCCCCTAGCTCGAACCACCCAACGGGCAATCGACACTGTCTACCGTATAATGCCTTATAGGGAGCAATCTGAATGCTGGACTAGTAGCTGTTATTGTGGACAAACTACGCAAGTGGCAAAAACCGATCCCAAGAGCCTCCGAAGTCTATAACACAAGTGTAGAGCATATCCTCCAATATCTGAATAGTGCGCTTGGACTGTCCATCCGTCTGAGGATGAAATATTATGGTCAACGCAACCTGCATGCCCAACTCACATTGTACTGCCTTCAAAAGTGCGAGGTGAACTGCATACCTCGATCAGAAATGATAGTCACGGACACACCGTGAAGACGAACGATCTCGCGGATGTAAATCTCTGCCAACCACTTTGAAGAATAGATAACTACCATATGAATGAAATGCGCTAACTTGGTCAGCCTATCCACAATGACCCAAACTGCATTGAACTTCCTCTAAGTCCGTGGGAGCCCAAAAACAAAATTCGTAGTGATACGCTCCCCTTCCACACAGGAATCTCTATCTTCTGAAGCAAACCACCAGGTCTCTGATGCTCATACTTCACTTGCTGACAATTTAGACACCGAGCTACATATGCAACTATATCCTTCTTCATCCTCATTCACCAATAATGATGCCGCAAGTCTTGATACATCTTGGCGGCACCCGGATGAATAGAATACCAGGAACTATGGGCCTTCTCAAGAGTCAACTCACGAAGTCCATCTATATTATGCACACAAACACGACCCTGCATCCTCAAAACACCATCATCTCTAACACTAAACTGCTTGGCATCACCGTACCGCATTGTGTCCCTAAGGACAAGAAAATGAGGGTCATCATACTATCTCTCCCTGATGTGCTCAAATAAGGAAGACCGAGTGACTGTACAATCTAGAACACGATTGGGCTCAGAACCATCCAAACTCACGAACTGATTGGCCAAGGCCTGAACATCTAATGCAGGCGGTCTCTCACCGACTAGGATGAATGCAAGGCTGTCCATACTCACCGACTTCCTACTCAAGGCATCGGCCACCATATTGGCCTTCCTGGATGATACAAGATGGTGATATCATAGGCTTCTAATAGATCCAACGACCTCCTCTGCCTCAAATTGAGATCCTTTTGCTTGAACAGATACTAAAAACTCCAATGATCTGTGAATACCTCACACGACACTTCATAAAGATAGTTCCTCCAAATCTTCAGCGCATGAACAATGGTTGCCAACTATAAGTCATGAACAGGGTAATTCTTCTTATGAACCTTCAGATGCTGTGATATGTATGCAATCATCTTGCCACCCTGCATCAATACCGCACCAAGTCTAATACGAGATGCATTATAATATACCGTATAAGATCCAGAACCTGTGGGCAACACCAACACTGGCGTCGTAGTCAAAATAGTCTTGAGCTTCTAAAAGCTCGCCTCATACTCGTCTGACCATCTGAACGGGGCACACTTCTGGGTCAACCTAGTCAACGGGGCTGTAATAGATGAAAACCTCTCCTCAAACCGACGGTAATACCCCGCCAACCCCAAGAAACTTCAGATCTCCATAGATGATATGGGTCTAGGCTAGTTTTGAACTACCGTAATCTTCTTAAGATCCACATGAATGCCCTCTACTGATACAATGTGCCCCAAGAAAGCAACTGAGCTCAACCAAAACTCATATTTTGAAAACATAGCATACAACGGGCTATCTCTCATAGTCTGAAGTACGATCCGAAGATGTTGCTCATGCTCCTCTCGACTGCGGGAGTAGATCAAGATATCATCAATAAACACAATCACAAAGGAATTTAGATAGGTCTTGAACACTCGGTTCATCAAATCCATAGATGTTACTGGGCATTTATCAGCCCGAAAGACATTACTAGAAACTCATAATGCCCATACGAGTCGGAAAAACTATCTTAGGAACATCGGATGCCCTAATCCTCAACTGATGGTAGCCAGAACTCAAATTAATCTTTGAAAACACCTTGGCACCCTAAAGCTGATCAAATAAGTCATCAATCCTCGCAATGGATATTTGTTCTTGATGGTTAATTTGTTCAACTACCGATAATCTACGCACATCCTTATCGATATATCCTTCTTCTTCACAAACAACACAGGCACACCCCAGGGCGAGACACTAGTCTAATAAAGCCCTTATCAAAGAAATCTTGCAACTGCTCCTTCAATTCTTTCATATCTGGCAGGACCATGCAGTATGGCGGAATAGAAATAGGATGAGTATCCAGAGACAAATCAATACAAAGTCAATATATCTATCAAGTGGCATCCCTAGCAGATCTGTAGGAAATACCTCTGGAAACTCACGAACAACTTGTACTAAATCCATGGAAGGAACCTCCGCATTAGAATCACAGACATAAGCCAAATAAGCTAGACACCCTTCTCGACCATATGCCGAGCCTTCACATAAGAGATAACCTTGCTGGTAGAATGGCCAGAAGTCCCTCTTCACTCTAATCGAGGCAACCCAGCAAGGCTAAGGTCACCATCTTAGTGTGACAATCCAATGTGGCATGATAAGGTGACAGCCAATCCATACCCAAAATGACATCAAAATCAACCATATAAAGAAGTAAAAGATCTACTCTAGTCTCAAGAAACCCAATGATAACCACACACGAATGATAGACACGATCTACAACAATAGAATCTCCCATATGTGTGTACGCAAACACAGGAGCACTTAAAGAATCATGAGGCACAACCAGATATGAAGCGAAATAGGATGACACAAAGGAATAAGTAGAGCTTGAATCAAATATAACTGAAGCATCTCTATGGAAAAATGAAATATTATATGTGATAACAGCATCAGATGACTCCGCCTCAAGCTTGGATGGGATAGCATAACATCAGGGCTGGGCCCCACCACTCTGAATGACATCCCTTGGACGGCCTCTTACTGGCTGGCATCTACCTGTAGCAGCCTAACCTCCACCTCTAGCAGTCTGACCCTTACCTATGGCTGCCTGACCCCTTCCTTTAGATAGCTGAGCAGGTGGTGGTGCAACCGATGTCGGAATCATGGCACGAGAACTTTGTTGTAGTGTGCCACCCAATAATCTCGGATAGGTCCTCCTGATATGCCCAAAACCACCACACTCAAAACATCTATCCTAGTGTTGTGGCTACTAAAGTTGAGATTGGCACAAATGGGTAGATGACCATGGTAATAACTTTGAATAGGAGGTGCACTGATAGAAACTGGCGGTGTACTGTAGGTTGGCTACCCAGAATGAGGTACATAAGGACCACGACTACCTGAAGCACTGTGAGATGCCTGAAGCGCTAACTAATATGGCCTGGGAGGATGACCCCTAGCAAAAGTACCCCTTCCTCCAGATGAAGCACTACTAAAACCATCGGAATAATGAGGCCTCTTATCTGACCCCTGCCCTATCTCATGTGAAAGAACATCCTCGATCCGCCTGGCGACATTGGAAGCCATCTAAAAATAAATCTCACTCCCGGTCTCCTTGGCCATATGCAACATGATAGGATGAGCGAGTCCCTCAATAAACCTCATCACCCTCTCTCTCTCTCTCTCTCTGTCTCTCTCTCTCTCTCTCAGTAGAAAGCAGAAGAATAGGGTGACTGACATGATGCCCTATTGGAGGCGCTCGAACTGCCTGCGGTAACTCTCTCTATGTGTGATAGGAAGGAACTTCTCAAAAAATAGCTGAGAGAACTGGTCCAAAGTAAGAACAGGCGACCCGGCTGGTCTGGTAGATACATAATCCTTCCACCATCTCTTGGTGAAACCCATCATCTAAACACAACAAAATCGACCCCATTGGTCTCAACTATACCCATGTTCCGCAGAACCTCTTGGTAGTGGTCAAGATAATCCTGTGGGTCCTTAAAAGGTGCTCCACTGAAGTGATTCGAGAAGATCTTGGTTAACTTGTCCAATATTAATAACCCCTCAGAAGACATGGCATGTTCATCACCAACCTGTGCCGCAACAACTGGCTGAACTACCCCAACTGGCGGGGCTACTAGAGTCTGATACTGGGGAGCCATCTGCTCTGGAGTGTGAGTAGACAGAGTTTGTGCTCCTTCTCCGGCCTGAAAGACGGTTGGTGCCATAGGAAATGTATCGACCTGGGCCACACTCTACATAAGGCCTACCAAACGCACTAAAGTGTGCTGTAGCACTATCGTGGTGATGAACCCCTCTAGGACCTGAGCAGGTTTGACAGGCACGGTATGGGCTGGAATATCCTCGTCAACCTCTACTTAAGGCTCCACCGCTGGTGCTTTTGCTCGAGCTCTGGACTAAGATCTGCCCCTGCCTTAGCCTCTGGCGCGACCTCGGCCTCAACCTCTGCCCCTCATTTGAGCTGCTACTGGGGGCTCGGCTGCTGTCTAGCTGAAGATACGGTGTGTGTACTCGCTATATGCGAGAAAATAGAATAGAAGGGTCCAATCAACAATGATAGAATAAAATCGCATGACAGAGAAGAATAGAAGTGAGACTATTCCTAACTCCATAGCCTCTGGAATATAAGTACAGATGTCTCTGTACCCATCCTCCAGACTCTACTAAGTTTTCTCGTGACTCTTGAGACCTATGTAACCTAGTGCGTTGATACCAACTTGTCATGATCTGGAATTCCCACCGTCAGGACCGTGATGGCGCCTAACATTTCACTTGCTAGGCAAGTAATCGTTAGACCAATTTATCCTTTTTAACTGTTTAAAATTAAATAATGAAGAAGAACTAATTTAACTGCAATAATCAATAATATAAATGCGGAAGCTAAAACAGCCAAACATTTACTACAAATCCTTAAACTCGATGTCATAAGTAGACAAGATACTAGAGTAATACATACAAGGGATTGAATAAATAAAAAGTAGTTTGAATGAAAATATACAGCTAAATAGAAAGGGGAAGGGGACTCCAGGAGCTGCAGGCATTGAGCAACCATACCTCAAGTCTCTGCAACTGTCCAATCCGAGCATGCTAATAACCACCGTTGGGATCGACTCTAAAATCTGCACAAGAAGTGCAGAGTGTAGTATGAGTATAACCGACCCCATGTACTCTTTAAGTGCCGAGCCTAACCTCGACAAATTAGTGACGAGGCTAAGGTGGGTCACCTACACTATAACTTCTATGCAGTATATATAATAAAAGTAGGAAAAGGAAATATGGAACAATATAAAATAGACAATTTGCAAATAGAAGCTACAACCTCAAGGAATAAACTAGCATCATTTAGAATCTATTAATCTATAGAGTTTCAAATAGCAATACCGAAAACCAACATAGCTCGAGGAAATAAAAACACATAAATTATTGCGGCGCTTAACCCGATCCCACCGTACAACATTGAATCCTTCCTTATGTCACTGTAATAACATCAACAACAGAGATTATATATAAATGTTGCGGTGCGCAACCCGATCTCACCGTATATCAATATTAGTATTATAATTCGCCCTTATTTCACCATATCAATCCACCTTTAGTCCACCTGTTGTGGCGTGCAACCCGATCCCACCGTACAGTACAAGTTCACCCTTATTCCAACGTATCAATCCATCCTTATTGCACCTGCTACAATGTGCAACCCGATCCCAACATATCAGTACCAAATACTCAATGTGCACAGTCGAATTAACAATTCAAACCAATAAAACCTTTGCAATCATTAAATACCAACTGAACCATAGAGGGAAACCTTGTACAACACAGGAATCTACGTGAATAATACTACACAGCGTGACCAATCCAATAATTGACAATTTAGAAGGTGCAAGTAAGTCAATTTAAGCAAGTAGCAATGAATCATGAAACTGCAAAAAGAGCTAACAGCATTAACAGGAGAAATATTGATTAAAAGGTAGCAGTTAAGCATAGAAAGTATTTAGAGCATATAATAGTTAAGGCAGGGAAGGAAATAATTAAGGAAATGTGGAAAATTAGGGAAAACAAATAATTTGGCATCGTATAGGCACTCGTCACCTCGCATATACGCCGCTCACATGAGATTAACATAGAACATAGTCCGAGTGTTCCTAATTCCCTCAAGTCTATGTTAGACACAATACTTACCTCACTATTCAGTTAATTCAAAGCTCTACCGAGGCATTTCCCCTTAGATTGAAAGCTCATGAAATGTAATGGGTAATTGAAAGAAAGTAGGGTATAATCACTTACTAACAAATTGGGAAGAAAATCTCTTGGAAAAATCGTCTCTAGGCTTTCTAGCTTTTGAAAATTTGAAAGAATGGCAAAAATCCCGTTTTCAGGTCTATTTTAATCACTGGCATCAAGCCTTCTTCGCGTTTGCGAAGGGTAGCGGCCCAGAAGGCATACATGTTCGCGAAGGTTTGCACGCGTTCATGATGGTCTATCCCCCCTGACCATTGCATTCGCAAGCCTTGGCTCGCGTTCGCATAGAACAACCCATTGATCCCTAGCACACCTACGATAACTCTACGCATTTGCGTGTTACAGGTCGCGTTCGCGAAGAGCAGACCCCCCAGTGCTCTGCATTCGTGAACATGGCCTCGCGTTCGCATAGAAAAAAACCATCACCCTGCTCACACTTCGCATTCACGAGAGTACCTTCGCGAATGCGAAGAAGGAAGCCAGAAGGCACCTGAAACTATAGAAAACGAGATTTTTCTAAGTTCAATTCACCCCGTAACCTATTTGAAACTCACCCGAGCCCCCGGGGCTACAAACCAAACATGCACACAAGTCCAAAAATATCATACGAACTTGCTCGCGTGATCAAATCGCCAAAATAACACCTAGAACTACGCACTGGACACGAAACCAAATGAAATTTTCAATAAAAACTTTAAAACTTCTATTTTCACAACCAAACATCTGAATCATGTCAAACCAACTTCTTTTTTCACCAAATTTTACAAGCAAGTCATAAATATAATAATAGACCTATTGCGGGCTCCAAAACGAAAATACAATCCCAATATCAACAAGACCAAACATCAGTCAATTCTTAAAAATCATTAAGCTTTCAATTTTCAACAAAAATAATTCATAAATTTAGCTAGGGACTTCCGAATTTGATTTCGGGCATACGCCCAGGTCCCATATTTCAATACGGACCCACTGGGACCATCAAAACACGAATCCGGATCCGTTTTCCTAAAACGTCTAGCAAAGTCAACTCAAATGAGTTTTTACGGTAAATTCTTATTTTTATTAGTTTTTAACATATAAGCCTTCCGGATCAACACCCGGACTGCACCCGCAAATCGAGGAAGGCTAAAATGAGATTTTTAAGGCTTCAAAATAAAGAATAAGGTTCTAAAATATAAGATGACCTATCGGGTAATCAAAGGAATCGAGGTAAGTCTCTTGCCTAATCTTGTAAGATGAAATTATTCCCATAGGTGTTTTAATTATTATGTGCTACTTGTTGAAGGCGCTACGTACACGCGAGTTGACGATATTCCGTGTGTATCTAGATTCATGTTTAAGTCGGGGTAGACTTAGATTCACATCATGCTTCAAATGTACTATTTGAATTGGTGTTGTTTGTTTGATTTCTTATATTTATGACTGAGATTGAGACTAGAATAAATATATAGACCGAATCTCTTACTTTAGAATTGTGAAATATTTGATGAACGGTAGTTTCGTGTCTTCTCGAATTGCATGTATTTACGCGAGTGAGGGAGTTTCATTATTCCTATGGAATTAGGTTGTTCGCTTAAGTAGGATTACAAACTATTCTTATGGAATCGGGTTGTTCGCCTTGGCAATAATGTAAATTACTCTTATGGGATCGATTCGTTCTCTTCGATAGTATTATGAATTACTCGTAAGGGATCGGGCCATTCGCCTTGGCGGTATTATGTAATACTTGTTGACGACCAATGTTGACCCTCCCTTTTAAAATCAATTTATTCACGCTTAACTATTTACAACAAATACTTTAAAAGTATTTTTTATTAATGAATGTCTACTTTTATAAATTAAGTATTAGTTTCAAAATTAATCACATAGTACTAATATTGTGTAAAAATAACTTTTGTGTATACATTACATAGGTTTTATAATTTGATAAAATTACTCTTTAATTTCCAGTAAATTAGGGTACTATTTTAATATTTTGGAACTAGTGCTATAATTCGAAATAAGTTCCATTTATTGATAATTAATTAAAATAATTAGCAACATATATTAACTATAATTTTACAACATTTTTATATTGTTAAGTTTATTTAAACTGATATTAAAAGGGGTTTTAAAACTAAAAGGCTACAATTGCAATTTCTTAACTAAGTACAAAATTGCTATTTATTAAATTACTTTAGCCCAAGTGTACAACCCAATCCGAAAAACAACCCGATCCAAACACCTCATCCCCTTCCAACTTGGCAATCCTTGCCATTACCTCTCAACTAATCACGACCTTAAACATCACCCACTGATCCCACTCACAAAACAAACACAAGCTATCGGAACTGTTGATTTAAATCATTAACGGTCACGAATTATCCCTATTTTTCATTAAATCTTGACCCACTATCAGAAATTATCTCAGTCATTAGATCACACAGATCTAACGGTCCCCATATTTTCCTAAAATTATTTTTCTTAAATAATTAGTGTCCCAATTTATTAGGGGCGTTGATCTAATGATCGAACAACCCAGATCTCTTCCCCCCATTTTAACTTAGAGACCAACTGGTCTCACTCCCCTAACCCTAATTCATTTTCACTTCACCTAGCCGCCATTCTTTCTTATTCTTCTCTCTTTCTCGCATCCCAACTGGTCTCACTCCCCTAACCCTAATTCATTTTCACCTCACCTAGCCGCCATTCTTTCCTCTTCTTCTCTCTTTCTCGCATCTGTCCTAAACCCCATCAATCAACAGACCTTGCACAGATTGGTGCAAGGTCATAAAATCAACCTTAAATCATCTCATTTGTCTCCCGAACCCACGATTCTTGCTGAACCTTTGCCTATTTCATCACCAAATCAAATCTCCCAAAATTCTAACCCTAATCTCATAGATGAAACTTCAAATCGCTACTGATCTTTCAAATTCATGGCATGCATGGCTATTCCTTTTGTTCCTGCATTCTAAGTCCTGCCATTCTTTCCATTTTCGCCTTTCGATTTCAAAACTGTAATTGAAGAAATCAGACACCAAAGGTGAAACTTCAAATTTGCTTGATTTCTTTTTTCATTCTTTTTAAATCAAGTGTTAGCCGGCTTCATCATCAAGATTCAACACCTAGAGGTCAAATGCAATGACCTCTGGGTATTAGGGTTTTGACCGATGGTTTCTTGTGCTTCAACATTCAATGACTCACCCCACTGCAATACACAGGTAAAATCATAACTGGATCCCCCCTTCCCTGTCTTCTAATTTTCACTCGATTAGCTATCATCATCTACCATGCATTACTCTTCACTACTGATTTTGAATTTCTGAAGCCTAGAGCATTGAATGCCACTATAAAAGGGGTTTTTAATGTTCTTACCAACACACAATCTAATACACAAACTAGCAATCTAAACACTAAATAGTCACAAAACATTAAAAATAAGGATTCCTAAGATTAGGTATCTTACTATGTTTCTCTCTTTTGCTGAGTTTCTTTTGCTGGTTCAAGATTGAAAGTTCTGAGATCTTTGAGCAACAAAGGGAATTCGTTTGGTCTATTGTCCTTAAGAAGGTCAGCACCTTTCTTTCCCTTTTCTTTAGATTATAATTATGTTGTTTGTGTTGGACATGTTTGATAGTTATGTTTTGTTAGTACAATAATCCTTTATGATTAGCATGTTTTGTTATGATTCCTTAAGTGATAATTGGTTAGGTGAATGATAATTATTGATCTTTGTTTTGAGATTTCTTATAGTCTCCATACCTAAATTCTTATATGATTATGTTCAATATAAACTTCATAGTTCTCAGCGACTCATAATGAGCTCATTCCTGTATTATTGCACTTCTGTAATTTTATGAGCTATAAAAGCTAAGTTTGCTACTTGAGAGTCATTGCTAAACTATATCCCTGTTCCTTAACCTTAATCTTAAACTTACAATGTCTAAATACTTGCATGTCTGCCTGTGATTGTTAAATTGCATCTGAATTATCACTATGGTCCTTATTCTGTTTGATTACTATCATTGATAAACCAATCATGTTGATGTTTTGTCACAACCCAAATCCTCCCTCCGTGAAATGTCGTGATGGAACCTAGTCTCTACGACTAAGAAAGCCTAAGATTTGCGGAAAATAACCAACAATGAAGCAAAAACCTTAAAAACTAACAACAACAGATAATTTAAACGGAAAAGGGCCTAAATGCCCCTTTACTATATGAAATAGGACAGGCTAGCCCTCCGTTAAAAGTTGGTCTCTATTCTTCCCTTTCCGTCAACAAATGGGCTCGTATATGCCCTCCATCACTAACGGAAGACTCATAAAGCCACGTGGAATATATGTGAGGGCAAGTTAGACCTAGTTCGAATTGTACAGGGGCATATATGAGTCAATTATAATAGTCATTTCTCAAACACTTCACAACTTCATATCAGTTTACTTAGACACATATTTGACAACACCAAACTAATTATCACAACAAATAAACTAAGTCATAGACACAAACAATCAAATGAACAACAATGACTTCATTAAATCCTAGTAACTCAAAGGGGTCGAATCATAACAAAAGACAATGTTGGAATGTGCTAGTAGCTCAAATGTGTCGAATAGGAGGTGTCATTACGGACTTACTGCCAATTATTTCATGGCATGGTCACCTTTAAATGCTAGGAGAAGGTTTTTCAAGTGCCCGAAGCATGGGGTAAGTAAATTTTTTGATGGGTTCTTTTAATTATTCTGATTTGCTTGTAAATTTGTTTTATTTATTTTTGGTTTTTAGGATAAAAAATATTCATGGAATGGCAAGATGAAAAGCTTCCTCCTAGAGTTTCAAATCTCATATGCAGTTTAAAGAAGGAAAATGAAGCTCTAATCCGTGAAAGAAATGCTCTCCAAAGGAAAATTTGATCTTGAGAATGGTGTGATCCTCGTCGATCATGGAGGAATAAAAGCCTTGGAATTGGAAAGAAATGTTCTAATGAAGAAAGTGACCGATTTAGAGTACTCAGTTGTTCTTGATGCTAAATTTCGGAAGAAGATGTGGATTTTCATGTGTGTGATATTGGGATGTCTTGTTATGTTCTTTGGATTAGCGTGAAATGATATGTAATTTTAGTGATATTGTGGCTTAATTGTTGTCTTTTATTATGTAATGAAGCTTTGTGTTTTTATACAAGGATTTAATAAAATCATTGCCGTTCATTTATTGTGTCTATGACTGAGTTTATTTTCTATGATAATTAGTTAGGTGTTGTCAAATATGTGTCTAAGTAAACTGATATGGAGTTGTGAACTCTTTGAGAAATGACTATTATAACTGACTCACATATGCCCCTGTACAATTCAAACTAGGTCTAACTTTCCCTCACATATATTCCACGTGGCTTTATGAGCCTTCCCTTAGTGATGGAGGGCATATACGAGCCCATTTGTTAACGGTAAGGGCAGAATAGAGACCAACTTTTAATGGAGGGCTAGCCTATCCTATTTCATATAGTAAAAGGGCATTTTAGGCCATTATCCATATTTTAAATAAACGATAGAGATGTCACTAGGCATATACAATAATCAACTCTCAAATATACACAAAATCCTCCCAAGACCCGGAACGCCATAATTCACAAACTTCAGAGATTTGTCTAAATGTTCTATACATAAGTATCTAGAAGAAGTAACAAAGAACAATACAAAAGAGATAGAGGGGACTCGAGGGACGCGAGCAAATGTACTTTGAAGTCTCTAGAGCAGCGGCAACTATGCAACTAAAAGCAAGGCTGGTAGGAGGTACCTGGATCTGCACACGAAAAAATGTGACGAAAAGTAGCATGAGTACACCACAACAGTACCTAGTAAGTGCCAAGCCTAACCTCGGTCGAGTAGTGACGAGGTCAGGTCAGGACCCTACTGGGGTGTGTATGTGTGTGTGTACTAAATAAAATAGAACAAAATATCGCAGTATAATAAAATGACCGAAACTTAACTAGAATAAATCATAGAAGAATAACAGTACAGTATGCAGGAATAACAACACGGGATCTCCCGAATACCGCCTCTTAGTCCCAAAAGTAATTGTGCAGGGGGATCTCCTAGGATACAATCTCGTAGTTCCACAGTAAATATGCAAGGGATCTCTTGCAATACCGTTCTGTAGTCCCAAAGTAAATGTGCATGAGGATATCCCGGAATACCGTTCTGTAGTCCCAAAGTAAATATGGAACTCAAAACATTGGAAATAACAGTTAGAGCAAGAAGTCCCACAGTTTAGACTAAGTACAAGGCAAGAAAAAGTAGGAAATTCACTAGGCAAGCTGCACAGAGTTCAAATAATCATTTAAGACACGTAAACATGTTATTCTAGGATAAACAGGATAATTACACATGCTGATATAACTCAAATAAGAAGAAATAGGCTATTACTCAAAAATCGGATTTTACAACAAAAAGTCCATGTACTCACTCGTCACCTCATGTACACGACGCTCACATATCACAACAGTACAAAATCCTAAGGGGAGTTTCCTCACACAAGGTTAGGCAAGCCACTTACCTCGAACCAAGTTCAATCAATTGGTAACAGTGTCTTTTTCATGAATATTCGATTCTGAATGGCCTAAATCTAGCCAAAAGCAATTACATATCATAAAAACAAATATAATAGACTAATCTAATTAATGAAATCAAGACTTTAATAAGAAATTTGGAAATCGCCATAAAAAGCCTCCCCGGTCACACGTCTCGGAATCGGGTAAAAGTCACAAAATATGAATATTTATTCACTCACGAGTCCAAACATACAAGAATTACTCGAATCCGGCCTCAAACCGCCTTTCAAAAATCAAAAGTTAAGTCTAGGAAATTTTTACCATTTTCCCCTAAATTTCCAACTCAAATCCCTAATTAGATGATGAAAATAGTAATAGATTCATGAAATATAGTCCAATCCGGGTTAGACTCACTTACCCCAATAATTTCCTTGAAGAACTCTAAAAATATCGCCTCACACCGAGCTCTCAAAGTCCCAAAATTGAAAATGGAATAAAACTCTCAAACTCTTCTTTTTCTGCCCAACGATTTCGCATCTGTGGGCCTCCTGTCGCACCTGTGACGCCGCACATGTAGAATTTCCCTCACATGTGCAAAAATAAATTAAGAGGGTTGGGTCCGTATTTGCGATGAATGGACCGCACATGTGTGTGCATGCCTGCGGAGGACTATCCTCTTATGTGGTCCTCCTCCGCACCAGCGGTTCCTTAGGCGCATCTACGGGTATCGCAGATGCAAAATTCTCCTCACAGATGAGACCCCTGACCAAACATCCTAATCCGCTTCTGCGCTTGCCTCTATGCACGTGCGATCCCGCACCTGCGGTCTCTCCATCGCAGGTGCAAAAACACCAAAAACCAAAAAACTATAGCAATTTGCATAAGTCCAATTTAAATCCGTTAAGCATCCAAAACACATCCGAGGCCCCCTGGGTCCTCAACCAAACATACCAAAAAGTCCGTATATGCTATACGAACTTAATCGAGCCCTCAAATCACATCAAACAATAGTGAAAACATGAATCACCCTCCAATCCAAACATAATGAACTTGAAACTTCAAATTTCTACAGCTGATGCCGAAACATATCAAACTGCATCCGATTGACCTAAAATTTTGCACACAAGTCAGACTCAAAATTACGGACCTACTCCAACTTCCAGAATCGGAATCCGAGCTTGATATCTAAAAGTCCACTTCTGTTCAACATCTTCAAAAATTTAACTTTCGCTATTTCAAGCCTAAATCAGTTACAGACCTCCAAAACACAATCTGAACATGGCCCTAAGTCCAAAATCACCCAACGGAGCTAACAGAACCGACGAAACTCCATTCCGAAGTCATCTTCACACAATTCTGACTACAGGAAAAATCCTAAAACTTAAGCTTCCATTTTAGTGACTAAGTGTCCCAAAAACACCGAAACCAAAAACAAAACCTTCTGGCAAGTCACATAAGCAGAAACAGATACGGGGGAAGTAGAAAATAGGGGATCTGGGCTATTACTCTCAAAACGACCGGCTGGGTCGTTACATCTTCCCTCCTCTTAAAATAATCGTTCGTCCTCGAAAGCATAGAGATATACCTGAAGTGATGAAAAGATGAGGATAATGGTTGCGCATATTATGCTTGGTCTCCCAAGTCGCCTCCTCGACCAGCTAACCCCTCCACTACACCTTCACTAATGCAATGTTCTTTGACCTTAACTTTCGAACCTTCCTATCCAAAATAGCCACCGGCTCCTCAACATAAGATAGATCCTTGTCCAATTAGACTGAGCTAAAATCCAACACATGAGACGGATCACCATGATACTTCTAGAGCATAGAAATATGGAATACTAGATGAACTCCTGCTAGACTGGGCGGTAACCCAAGCTCATAAGCAACCTCCCCAACTCGCCGCAACACCTCGAATGGGCCAATAAACCTTGGGCTCAGCTTTTCCTTCTTTGCGAACCTCATACCCTTCATAGGCGAAACCTGGAGCAAGACCCGCTCTCCAACCATGAAAGCAACATCATGAACCTTCTGATTTGCATAATTGTTCTGTCTGGACTGGGCTGTGCGAAGTCGATCTTGAATCACTTTTACCTTCTCCAACCCATCCTGAACCAAGTCTATACCCAATAACCTATCCTCACCTGGCTTGAACCAACCCACAAGGGATCAACACCGCCTAACATACAGAGCGTCATATGGTGCCATCTGATCGCTGGATTGATAACTGTTGTTGTAGGCAAACTCTACAAGTGTCAAGAACTGGTCCCAAGAACCTCCAAACTCCACCACATACGCACAGAGCATATCCTCTAAAATCTGAATAGTGCACTCGGACTGTCTGCCCGTCTAAGGGTGAAATGTTGTGCTCAGCTCAACCCGAGTACCTAACTCATGTTGTATGGCCCTCCAGAACTGTGATGTAAACTGCGTACCCCGATCATAGATGATAGATATCGGCATGCTATGAATCCTGACAATCTCGCGGATATAAACTCGAGCTAGTTGCTCGGAAGGATTAGTAGTCATCACAAGAATGAAATGTGCTGACTTGCTCAGCTTGTCCACAATCACCCAAACTGCATCAAACTTCCGTTGAGTCCATGGGAGTCCAACAACGAAATCTATGGTGATCCGCCCCCATTTTCACTCCAGAATATCTAACTTCTGAAGCAATCCACCCGGCCACTGATGCTCATACTTACCTTGCTAGAAATTTAGGCACCGAGCTACATATTCCACTATATCCTTCTTCATTCTCCTCCAACAATAATGCTGCCTTAAATCTTGATATATCTTTGTGGCACATGGATGAATGGAGTACTGCGAGCTGTGAGCCTCCTGAAGAATTAACTCATGCAATCCCTCTACATTGGGCACACATAGCCTGCCCTGCATCCTCAATCCACCATCATCTCCAATAATGACCTCCTTAACATCAATGTGCTGAACCGTGTCCTTAAGGACAAGAAGATGGGGGTCATCATATTGACAATCCCTGATACGATCATAAAGAGAAGAGTGGGATACCACACAAGCCAAAGCTCGACTAGGCTCAGATATATCCAATATAACAAACTGGTTGGCCAACGCCTGAACATCCAATGCCAATGGCCTCTCTACTGCTAGTAAATATGTTAAGATCCCCCAACTCTCCGCCCTGTAACTCAAGGCATCGGCTAACACATTGGCCTTCCCAGGATGGAATAGAATAGTGATATCATAATCCTTAAGCAGCTCCAACCACCTCCGTTGACGCAAGTTAAGATCCTTCTGCTTGAACAAATGCAACAAACTCTAGTGATCAGTGTAGATCTCACAAGCGACACCGTACAAATAGTGCCTCCAAATCTTCAAGGCACGAACAATAGCTGCTAACTCTAGGTCATGGACTAGATAGTTATTTTCATACACCTTCAGATGTATGGACGCATAGGAAATCACCCTACTGTCCTGCATCAATACCTCGTCGAGACAAATCTGCGACGCATCATAATAACAATATCAGACCTCAAACCTGTAGGCAATACCAATACTAGGGCTATAGTTAAAGCTATCTTGAGCTTTTGAAAGCTCTCCTCGCACTCCTCTGTTCACCTGAATAGAGCGCCCTTCTAGGTCAGCATGGTCATAGGTGCTGCAATACATGAGAATCCCTCAATAAATCGATGGTAATACCCCGCCAAACCAAGAAAACTTCATATCTTTGTAAATGATCTACGTCAACCCTGCACTGCTTCCACCTTCTTCGGATCCAAATTGATCCCTTCACTCGACACTACGTGACCTAAAAATGCCACAGAATCTAACCAGAACTCACACTTTGAGAACTTTGCATATAGTTTCTTTTCTCGCAAGGTCTGACGCACATTCCTCAGGTGCTGCTCGTGATCCTCCTGACTCCGGGGTACACTAGAATGTCATCAATAAACACAATGACGAAAGAGTCAAGATAGGGCCGGAACACATTGTGCATTAGATGCATAAATGTTGTTGGGGTGTTGGTTAGCCCAAATGACATCACAAGGAACTCATAATGAGCATACCTAGTCCTAAAAGCAGTCTTCGAGATATCTGGCTCCCGAATCTTCAACTGATGATAACCTGAACGTAAGTCAATCTTGTAAAACACTCTAGCACCCTGTAACTAATAAAATAAGTCATCAATATGAAGCAAAGTATATATGTTCTTCGTTATGACTTCTTTCAATTGGCGATAATCAATGCACATATGCATAAAACCATCTTTTTTCTTCACAAACAAGATCGGAGCAGCCCAAGGTGACACACTAGGATGATTGAATCCCTTATCAAGTAATTCCTGCAACTGGTCCTTCAACTCCTTCAACTCAGGAGGAGCCATACGATATGGAGCAATAGAGATGGGCTGAGTGCCCGGCAACAAATCAATACCAAAGTCGATATCTCTATCAGGTGGCATGCCCGGAAGATCAGCTGGAAATACATCAGGGAAATCCCTCAATACTGGGACAGACTCAACTGTAGGGGTATCAATACTAACATCACTCATATAAGCTAGATATGTGTCACATCCCTTCTCAACCATTTGTTGAGCTTTAAGGAAAGAAATAACTCAGCTGGGATGGTAATCTAAGGTACCCCTCCAATCTAACCGCGGTAAGCCTAGCATAGCCAGCGTCATGCTCTTGGTGTGACAATCAAGAATAGCATAATAGGGCAACAAAAAGTCCATGCCTAAGATAGTATCAAAATCTACCATACTAAGCAATAATAAATCGGCTCTGGTCTCAAAATCACTAATAATAACCAAACATGACCGATACATATGGTCAACAACAATTGAATCTCCTATGGGTGTAGACACATAAATAGGAGAACTCATGGAATCATGAGATACACCCAAATATGAAGCAAAATAAGATAACACATAGGAATAAGTGGAGCCTATATCAAATAAAACTGACGCATCTCTATGACAAACTGGAACAATACCTGTAGTGACGGAGTCGGAAGCAACATCCTTTGTACGAGCAGGAAGGGCATAATATCTGGCCTAGCCTCCCCTTCTAGGGTGACCTCTACCTTCCCAACCTCCACTTCTAGCTAGCTGAGCAGGTGGAGTGGTAGGTGGTGTTGTGATCATAACCTGCTGAATAGGTGGAGCACGTGGTGCCTGAGAAGTTTGTGGAGGTGCACCCCTCCTAAGTCTAGGCAATCCCTCACCATATGGCATGTGTCTCCTAACTCAAAACAAGCTCCCAGAGTGCATGGCTACTATGGCTGGCTCGGGGCAGGTTTGCTGGACTGACCGCTAAAAGCACCCCGTGCAGGAGGTACACTAGATATTGGTGGTACATAATAAGGCTCTTGGGGCCTAGGAGTAGCTGGAATACCATTGGCGGCTGGAAGAGCTGAATAAACAAGATGGCTCACATAGCCCCTGCCATGTCAAACTGTAGCTGGGGCACAAGTACCAGTAAGAGTGATAGTCTCTCGAGACCTCTTGGCCTCTCTCTCCTCTCTCTCCCGAGCAAGCATGCCCTCCACTCTCCTAGCAATACTCACAACCTACTAGTACGAAATATCCATCTCCAACTCCCGAGCCATGTTAGTCCTGATGCTGGGATGGAGCCCCTCGATATACCGACCTAACCTCTCTCAAACTGTAGCAACCAAGTCTGGTGCATTTCTAGCCAAATCACTAAAACAAAATGCATACTCTAATATAGTCATAGCACCTTAGCGCAACTACTCAAACTTGGCGCACCATGCATCTCTGAGGCTCTAAGGAACATACTCCCTAAAAACATATCCGAGAACTGAGTCCATGTAAGTGAAGCTGCCTCAGCCAGACAGTCCAACTCATAATTGTGCCACCACTGATAGGTCATTCCTCTAAGCTAGAACGCAATGAAAGAAACCCCACTCGACTCTGCTATGCCCATAGTACGAAGGATACGATGGAACTCCTCAAGAAATCCCTGAGCATCCTTTGACTCTAGGCCACTGAAAGTAGGAGGGTGGTACTTCATGTACCTCTCAATCTTACGATGCTCCTACTTAAAAACTGTTGCCCTACCCTCGGGCTAAACTGGGGCTATTGGTGACACCGGTATAACCTCTGGAATCTAAACGACTTGAACCCACTACTCTGGGGTACGGGTGGAGTCTGTGCTCCTCCCCTAGCCTGAGATGTGGCAGGAGCAAGGGGAATCCACCCTACCTAAGCTAGAGTCCCGAACATGCTCAGGAACTGTGCAAGAATATCCTAAAGGGCTGGTGTAGTAGTCGACATTGAATGCCACTGTAAAAGGAGTCTTTAATGTTCTTACCAACACACAATCCAACATACAATCTAATGCACAAACCAGAGCAAATCTAAACATTGAACAGTCACAAAATAATAAAAATTAGGGTTCCTAATATTAGGTCCTTTATGGTTTTTCTCTCTTTTGTTGAGTTTCTTTTGCTGGTTCGAGTTAGAAAGTTCTAGGATCTTTGAGCAACAAAGGGAATTCATTTGGTCTGCTTCCCTTAAGAAGGTCAGCACCTTTATTTCCCTTTTCTTTTGTTCGTCCCTCTAAATGATTTAGATATATCAATGTTAAGTTCTGTAGATTATAATTATGTTGTATGTGTTGGACATGTTTGATAGTTATGTTTTGTTAGTACAATAATCCTTTATGATTAGTATGTTCTGTTATGATTCCTTAAGTGATAATCAATTAGATGAATGACAATTATCGATCTTTGTTCTGAGATTTCTTATAGTCTCCATGCCTAAATTCTTATATGTTTATGTTCAATATAAATTTCATAGTTCTTAGTGACTCATAATGAGATCATTCCTGTAAAATTGCACTTATGTAATTTTATGAGCTCTAAAAGTTAAGTTTGCTACTTGAGAGTCATTGCTAAATTAAAACTTGAACTTGTTCAAGACTTGTATCCATGTTCCTTAACCTTACCTTGAACTCACAATGTCTAAATACTTGCTTGTCTGCCTGTGTTTGTTAAACTGCCTCTGAATTATCACTATAGTCCTTATTTTGTTCGATTACTATCATTGATAAATCAATCATGTTGGTGTTTTGTCATGACCCAAATCCTCCCTCCGTGAAATGTCATGATGGCACCTAGTCTCTACGACTAGGTAAGCCTAACGTTTACAGAAAATTACCAACAATGAAGTAAAACCTTAAAAACTAACAGCAACAGATAATTTAAATAAAACATAGAGATGCCACATGGCATATACAATAATCAACACTCAAATATACACAAAATCCTCCCAAGACCCAGAACGCCATAAGTCAAAATCTTCTAAGATTTGTCTAAATGTTCTATACATCAGTATTCAGAAGAAGTAAGAAAGAACAACACAAAAGAGATAGAGGGGGACTCCGAAGTCTGCTGACGTGGGAATATGTAGCTTGAAGTCTCCGGAGCAGTAGAAACTATGCAACTAAAAGCAAGGTTGTTAGGAGGTACCTGGATCTTCAAAAGAAAACATGTGCAGAAGAGTATCATGAGTACACTACAATGGTACACAGTAAGTGCCAAGCCTAAACTTGGTCGAGTAGTGACAAGGTCAGGTCAAGGCCCTACTGGTGTGTTTGTGTGTGTGTGTGTGTGTGTGTGTGTGTATGTGTGTGTGTATATAGATACTAAATAAAACAAAACGAAATATCGTAGTATAATAAAATGACCGAAACATAACAAGAAGAAATCAAAGAAGAATAACAGTACAACACACATAAATAACAACAGGGGATTTCCCGATATACCGTCTCGTAGTCCAAAAAGTAAATGTGTAGGGGGATCTCCCAGGATACCGTCCCGTAGTCCCAAAGTAAATATGTAGGAGGATCTCCCAAAATACTGTTCCGTAGTCCCAAAGTAAATACGCAGCTAAAAATAATGGAAATAACAGTTAGAGTAAGAAATGCTATAGTTTAGACTAAGTACAAGGCAAGGAAAAGCATGAAATTCACTAGGCATGTTGCACATAGTTCATATAAGCATTTAAGATACGTAGACAAGCTATTCTAGGCTAAACAGGATAATTACACATGCTGATATAACTCAAATAAGAAGAAATAGGTTATTACTCTGTAAAAATTAGGTTTTGCAACAAATAGTCCGTGTACGCACTCGTCACCTCACGTACACGGCGCTCACATATCACAACAGTACAAAATCCTAAGGGGAGTTCCACACACAAGGTTAGGCAAGCCACTTACCTCGAACAAAGCTCAATCAATCAGTAAAAATGTCTTTTTTATGAATATTCGACTCCGAATGGCCCAAATCTAGCCAAAACCAATTACATATCATAAATACAACTATAATAGACTAATCTAATTAATGAAATTAAGACTTTAATAAGAAATTTGAAAATCGCCCAAAAAATCTTCCCTGGGACCATGTCTTGGAATCGGGTAAAAGTCACAAAATACGAACATCCATTCACTTACGAGACCAAACACACAAGAATTACTCGAATACAACCTCAAATCACCTTTCACAACTCAAAATTTTAGTCTAGGAAATTTTTACCATTTTCCCACAAATTTCCAACTCAAATCCCTAATAAGATGATGAAAATAGTAATAGATTCATGAAATATAGTCCAATCCGGGTTAGAATCACTTACCCCAACAATTTCCTTGAAGAACCCTCGAAAAATTGCCTCACACCAAGCTCTCAAACTCCCGAAATTGAAAATGGAATAAAACCCTTGAACTCCTCTTTTTCTGCCCAGCGATTTCGCATCTGCGGGCCTCCTGTCGTACCTGCAACGCCGCACCTGCGAAATTTCCCTCATAGGTGTGGAAATAACTTAAAAAGGCTGGGTCCGCATTTGTGATGAATGGGCCGCACCTGCGTGTGCGCGCTTGCGGAGCACCGTCCGCTTATACGGTCCTTCTCCGTGCTCGCGGTTCATTAGGCGTATCTGCGGGCATCGCAGATATGAACCTTGACCAAACATCCCAATATGCTTTTGTGCTTGCCTCTACGTACTTGCGATCCCGCACTTGCGGTCTCCCTACCACAGGTGCGAAAACATCAAAAACCAGAAAACTTCAGCAATTTGTATAAGTCCAATTTCAATCCATTAAGCATCCAAAACACATCCGAGGCCCCCCTCCCCTGGACCTCAATCAAACATACCAAAAAGTCTACCATACAAAATTAGTCGAGCCCTCAAATAACATCAAACAACGCTAAAAACATGAATCACCCTCCAATCCAAACTTAATGAACTTGAAACTTCAAATTTCTACAACTGAGGCCGAAACCTATCAAACCCCGTCCGATTGGCCCAAAATTTTGCACACAAGTCATATTCAAAATTATGGACCTACTCCAACTTTCGGAATTGGAATACGAGCTATATATCAAAAATTCCACTTCCATCAAAATCTCTAAAAATTCGACTTTCCATTTCAACCCTAAATAAGCTACAGTCCTCCAAAACACAATCCGAACACGAACCTAAGTCCAAAATCATCCAAAAGAGCTAATAGAACCGATGAAACTCCATCCCAGAGTCGTCTTCACACAGTTCCGACTACAGTTAAAATCCTAATACTTAATTTGTGAGTTTGTTTAGTCGGATGATCTTGATCATATCTCTGTAATAATTGCTAACTATGACTATTGGTTTGAATCTGCTTTTATGTCTTCAAGGTACCAAGTAATATTACCAATATTTGTTTATGCTATCCCTTAGTGAATTCATTCCTGCAATGGTGATTATGAAACCTCTCTGTATCTATGTATACTTTGAACTTGGTCCCTCTCCTCTTAGGTTTCCTTGATATAAAGTCCTCTAGTTAGTACTACAGTAATCTATATTTTCTTGTGTTATTAAGAAGAAAATATATATGTTGTGGTGGGTAATACTTTAGTAATTAGTTCGCATTGGAAGGAACTCATTGGCTCTTAAACCTATAAGAAAAATATGTCGTTAGTGATTAAGGATATTTCAGAGCGGAGTTTGACTCTAGGTTGGGCTTCCCTCCTCGGCATAAGCATTGCCCTGGGCCTTGAGTCCCTTGGGAACTTTAAAGTGTTGGGGGATCCAAAGGGAGCATCAAACTTGAGTGGGGTTCCCTCCTTAGCTCTTGATTCATTGACACATCCAGTTCTTTAAGGTTTTAGTGTTTAATGACAACGAAAGTTTTCCAATGTAAATTATTTGCTAAGTAAAGACACCATGTTAATATATGATTTTTTTTCTACCATATTAATATTGTTCTTGCTTTAATTAACTGTTTATGTATTTGTCATGAGCATCAAAAATATTTTGTAGTTGGAATATGTTAAATGTATTAGATATATATCTAATGACCTTCTTATTTTTTCACATGTACATCTGTTTGGGCCTCTAACTTCTTGATGAATTCAGGCCAATTTCATCTATATTGTACCGCGTCCATGTGTCCAAAGTCAACTGTGTTCGCTCTTGTTTACTACTAGGCCTATCTTTTTGAGGCCCAAACCCACTGTCCAGTCCTCTTTCTCTCAACTCCTTATTATTGTTTTGTCTCTCATGTATATAACACTCAAATATTAGAACACATGCTTTTCTTTTTTTTAAGCTTTAGTATCATATGAACTTAGGCAAATCTTAAATAATATAGGATTAAAAAAAGGGGAAATTAGCTAATAGTAGATCCTTAGTTCGCTAGTTGTAATCTGCTCGCTAATTACTATGTTTTTCACTCACCCTTCTTTTCTTTAAAAATTTGGAAATCCAAAACTTAATGAAAAGAAACTCTATTTCTAAAGGGAAAATCTGATTTAAACTTCGTTTTCTCAAAAGAGAAATCAGAACTTCAGAAAAATCGTCGCCTTTGAGGAATTTCAAGCAAATGATTCTTTCTTTAAAAATCCTTCGAATCTAAGGTAAATTCTAGATACACTTTCTCACAAACATCCTTTTTGAATTATGTAAATAACCATCCCAAAAAATCAAAATGTTTTCATAACTTAATCTCTTTTATAAACTTATAAAATCTAGGCCACCTATGTACCAATTTCAAAACTCTTTCAACATCTTTTATGAACCCTTTCATAAATTCATATCCCTTTAAGACTGCGAATTCTTTATCATCCTTAGGCGTATAGTAAGTAGCCTTCCTTATTACTAATCAAAGTATTTTACGAATAATTGATCCCAAACATAGTCTAAATCCTATGGAGCTACCTCAGGTAGATTTTAAGGGGTGCCTAACACCTTCCCCATAGAAGAACAACAACCTTTACCAATAATCTCACCGGTTAACAGACCAACAAGAACATGATTTAATAATTAAATAGGTACCCTAGTATACCCTTAAATATTAGGTGGCGACTCTCTTTCATCAACAATAGAGAAACCACAATTTGAATCGTGTCTTGATTAGTGCAAAATAGGGTGCAACAACATGGCGACTCTACTGGGGAAACCCACTTAGGTTCTAACCTTAACAGATTTAGACTAATTTGGCTTCTTGATTTATTTGTACATTTAATTGTTTAAAATCGCAGTTACGTTCTTACATACCTTACTTGCTCTTTACAATTATCGGTTCTCTATGCTCACTCTGCTATATTGGTGTTTCACCCTTGCTTGTTACTGCTTTATATATAATGTCATCACATCTCTTCCAATCGAGTATTGGACATACACTATCACACACAATGGCATGCGAGGCTTGTCTTTATACCCCCTCCGAACCTTCTTTTAAAAATTCTCTAGTTTTAGATAATGGCTTTGTCATATCAACTAACATAACTTCTCGCAGTTCTCAGTCCAATTCAATGTAGGAAACACTTTACTCTAGTAAAATAGGTCATACTACATATACCCTAGGTAAGTTTGTCCCAGGTACCAACATACAATTAGGAAAACCAACCTGACATCAACGGGTCATGCACCCAACGACATAATTTTTATGGAAAGACAAACAAACATGAAAAGACACTTACGGATTCGAAGCAAACACTTACCCCGATATTTTCTTCTACCCACCTCAGAAAATGGAAATCAACCAGAACATCCCTAAAATTAGAATGGTAATGGGAACACCAGATAAGTAAAAATAGTAGTGGAAGAATATTCGTCGTGAACACGGAGACGAAGTTCGAACGCACCTAGGGGCGTTAACTGCATTGCTGATCATCCGAGCAGACAAATAGCTTACTCTCCTATTGATAGAATTTTGGGATCCAGCTAAATGGTCTTCATTTATTTCGACTATGACATGGTACCGACATTGGAGGAAGTCACAAGTTTTACGGAGCTGCCATTCAACGGAAGAAAGCTAGTGCTTCCAGATACTATGCTCGGCTATTGGTTCTTAGATGATCTAGGTCTTACCAATAGCAAATGTCTCAGAAGTATCGAGGATGGATGGGTGAGCCTTGACCAAATGTTTGTCAGGTGAGTTTCAATGCGACCGAGCAACATGGGAAAGCCTCAGGCCTATCACTTTCGTAATGGCACTGTTAGGACTATTGGTCTTCCTACAGTGAAGGGGGTGTATCAATATCAACCTATTACCAGTGGTCCTAGCAACCTTCCGCGGCAATCTTCAAGCTACTTTGGTGCTGATGGTGTTAGCTGAAATGCTAAGAGCCTTAGTTGCATGTGCACGGGGATATGATTTTTTCAAAGGATGCAATTTGCTATTGCAGACTTAGGCTACTGAACACTTCTTCAAGGGGGAGGCTACTGTCAACTACTTCATGGGTGTCAGCAATATGATCCGCAACCACAATGAAAGAATGATGCACTAGATTTCCCCACATGGGCAAGAAGAATAGAAGGAAACACTGACCAATATGACAGGACAATGGATCAACTGGAATCTTTCTTGGTTTGGTGAAAGTGCAATCTTGAGGACTCCCCAAAGGTATTTCATTGAGTTGATCTATTGGAAGGCATTCAGCCATAATCACCTCGCGGGTCCTCGGACAATTTGGGATGATCCAAGATATGTTGTTGTGGACATGGACGACGTTGTACGAGGATGATTACAATGGCCAGATTCCAATTACAGGATAAGGAAACTTCAAGAAGAGTGGAATGACCTGGTAACAATGCCTATGGTTCAAAATTCATGGTGCACCCCCGAGTACTACGTCTGGATTAACGAAGAAAAAGAACGGGCCCACCCGAGCAGAGAACGTATAGTTTGGTTGAAGGATGCGGTGGTTGCTTTGCAGATTTACCATGAAATCATGCCACATTATCTTGTGACCACATCAATGCATCGTTAGGTGGTCCCAGGATCCATTAACCATATGTTGCCACCGGCTGAACAGGATGATTGGGTTGTAGAATGCATCAAGATAGAGTCAAGAACATAACCAGAAGAAGATCCAAAAGAGGAGTCTGAATTCAATGATAATGAGTAAGAGTTTGAGGAAGACGCAGAGGATCCGAAAGAGGAGCCAGAAGAAGAGGAGGGCATAGGATGTGACTCAGGGGATGTGTCACGCCTCGAACCTGGGAGCAAGACCGGCACCTAGTGTCTCACCTATCCTTGCGTACCAACTTGCAACCAAGGGACTCTGAATATATGATGTCATACTTTGGCCATGGGCCACATTGCAAGATAAATGTGAATGCTGATTAAATTTCAATATAGAACTGGGCCGAAAAAGCCGTCATAACTATTATAGCTGACAAACCAACCAAATATACATGCAAGTCCTGCAAGCCCAACATATTACACTAACTGAAAGGATATGTCTACAAGCCTCTACTGATGGATATACTATGATCGGAACAGCTCCCCGACCTACTCATAACATATATACATATATATGAGATGTACATAAGGCTCTAGACCCGGAAATTCTGAAAGGCATGGAGCTTACCGATCAAGCAGAACTCGGGCAACACTTATTGAAGAGGCTTACTCGTCTATTTGTCTGACCTGCACGCATGAAATGAAGCGCCCCCAGAAAAGGGACGTCAGTATGAAATAATGTACTAAGTATGTAAGGCAATATATTGAAAGTTGAAACTGAACTAATAATATAATAACTATAAGTAGCTGGAAGTCAAAGATAATATGAAGATATGCTTACCTGTTGATACTGACTCAACTCTCTCAATATAGTAAGTAAAATAGTTGTCCAGCCATATAAGACTCAGTATATATATAACTGCTCTGGCGTAGTAGGCTCGCTCATAGGCGCTCGGCCATACTAGGCTCTGTATCTCGACCAACTGGGCTCGCTCATAAGCGCTTGGCCACAGTAGGCTCGGTATATATATAACTTACCATCTGATCAGAGGTTGCCCAATAGGGGCCTACCCATCAATTATAGCTCGATGGTAATGAAAATACTTTTAATACTGTATATATTTAAATTCTCTACTCTCTTGACTGGAAGAAGAAAATACTCAATTTAATATGAAGTCCCAATAAGGAGAATATTGTAACTTACAAAACTAAGAAAATATACATAATTTGCGAGACTAGCCAAATATAGGTAAATTTCGGGATACGAATTTTTCTTTATGGCTCATAAACAAAATCGTGTAATGACAAGATCATGCAAAATGAAATAAGGGCTTAGCCTTAACATACTTGTACCAGTTTGACCATATGCAAAGACAGTGCAATTAAATCCGTCAAGAACTTCCTTAACAATGGGCCAAATGGCTTGATCATATATCGATCTTTGTTGTTCTTTTGGGCCAAAAACCTTGTCAAAAGTGAATACTTTGTCTACTTTCTTGTTGGCTACTTTCTGTAAAATAGAAACTTCTCTTTGAAACAATAATTCTTTTGCAAGATTTTAATGTATATCTAGCTTTTCAACATCATTGGCATACACATTTCAAAGATGACTTTTAGTATAAAAGCCAAAACTTGTAACCTCTTTTCCAAGAACATACGCGCTCCATTTTCTTAAATAGTAAACTTTGGACTTAAAACAATTTTTTGGTTTTTGAGTACTTGATACACAAGGTGTATATAAAAGTCTTACACGTGGGTATTAGGTTGACAGTAATATTATTTGCCTACTTAATCATTGGTCTTGTAAGCTTCTTTTTCTGCCACGTTTCATTTTTAAATATTTAATAGTTAACTAGGTAATGTCCCGTTACCCGGTAATTCATTAATTACCCGCATAATTTAAAAATTGCCTCAAATTACTTAAATTCTACTTATTTTTAATATACCTTATACACCTTACTATTATGGCCATGTGGTACCTTGTAAGATACTAGTCAATAAATACCGGGTATTTTAGCTCGGGTCATATTTCATCCTAAAATGTCAAACTTCGACAAAATTTGTTTTCTTCCATTTGCTTACCCCTCACCTTCACAAGTTTATTCATCACTTGTTTTAAATAGCATAATGCTTATAAACTCGAAATACTCTCATTCCCGAACTTATGTCGATTAACTTACGATGAAACTTTAACGTACGAAAAATGCAGGATGTAATATCTCATTTTTCAAGCTTCCGTCAATTTACTAATGGTGTACCTTCACGTACGAAATATGGGGTGTAACATAATTCCCCTCTGTGCAACATTCATCCTCAAATGTTGACTGATGCACTTATCATTTTCATAACTTATTGCTCTTACGAATACTTTAGTACTCTCCTTTCTATCTAGGCAATTGTTCTGTGTATAAATCCAAGGTCTAGGGTATTCTCCCCTTTAGTCTTCTTTCTCATACCACGACTTGTTGTCGAAATCTTTCCATTCTCGTAATTGTTGCTATCTCCTGTCATGCAGCCTTTATGACTCTGACTTTGGAAGTGCGCCTATGGGACTCTTTTCTCCTTTTCCCTCCAACTTTTAGTCAATCTCTAAGCCTTACTTTGTAAACATATATAGAGTTTGACAAGATGTCTCCCTGGGCATCTATAGGTATACTTGAAGTTCTTTGCTCGGTATCTTTTTTGAGCTTATGAATATTGCTATACCTTATTTCATAAATCCGTTTATCCATTCATATGATTTTACTACATCTAGGTAGGTCCTACTATACCAAAACTCTTACTTTGATTTATCATTACTGAGGTCTGCTACCAAACTCCAGGTTACTTTCGTTACTTATCCCATCTGTAAAACTCTAAGTCCTTTAATGCTTCCTCATTACTTGTTCATCTTTAAAATGATGGCCTAATCTCACCTCATACTTTGTGACTTAAGTCCATCCATTGTCAATTCACCTCAATATTGATTTACAATATACCATTGATAACTTGGAACCTCTTACGTAATCATTAGGGTTCATGTTGCATCACAAATATTTGAAGTGATTTTTCCGATCCACCTGGGGGTGATACGATATTATACTTCCATAACTATATTTCATAGCATCCTAATGTGATTCCCTTACGTGGGTATTTTAGTCTCATACAATTCTTGAAATCCCTTTATTTATCACAATTATTCCCTCATTCTATTACCAAGGCAGCATTTCATCTCCTCTAAATGCTACTAGTCCTAGACTCCTTTGAGTTCATTCAAGCTATATTGAGCTTTTGTATAACTTAGAGGAACTATCATCTCCTTTATTTTTACGGGCTTAATCTCGAAGACACATCCATTTTTGTCACATTCTCCCTTGCCTTTTTCTTATCCTTGCTCTTGTCTTTCTACAACCTTGTCTTTCTATCATACTTTAGCTTGCGATCGATTCTCTTATGCTTTTCTGGAACATCAAGCGAGACATCGCATTTTCTCTAACTCTTCTTTTACTCTCTAATTAGACCTTTTGGTACTTAGATACCATAGGTTGGAAAGTATGCTACTAATGACGCTGCTATCATCCTTGGATACTGAATCCCGACATTTCCAGTCTTTTACCTGAAGTATGGACCACTCTCATTCTTTTATACTTGTTGTTCACCTTTACCTTACTTACTTTAAAATATCACCTTACATTCTTCTATCTTTCTTTCGTAACCTACGTCCCACATAAATATAAATCACATCCACCACTTGAAGCTCTATTATAATACTTGCACCTTTGGTGCCTATACAATTTGGTGGGAGCTCCATACTGACTTTTTATAAGGTTGGTATTTCTTTTAACTAGCTTTATCATAGAGTCGTTATAGAATATAGTTGTTGTGCTATCTCTCTTGCACCTCTAATATTAAGAGTGACTCTGCTATGTTCTCAATCATGATTCTTATAACTTATGGGTCCAATAATCAGATTCCTGATTTACTTCATTGATGCAATCCTTTAGTTTCCTCCTTTTTCTGATCGGCATTTATGTCGACTTAAGTTATCTCCTGATTTTTGGTTCATGGTATTAGTTATTCTATTTAGCCTTTTCATGGGTGATGAGGAATATGCATGATACAATCCTTTCACAATTTAATCTTTCGTCTACAACCTGGGTTCAATTCTTTCTTTTAACATATACCAAAATCTTCTATGGTTGTATATGCTGCATGTATAAAACTTCGAACCCTTAAGTGTGTTCATAACATAACCCACTATGGATCATTGATCGAATATTTCTTTTGTTCCATCTTAGCTTTCTTTCAGCATAAGCTATTATTTTTCCTGGTCTTTCTACCCCCTTGTTGCATCCATACTTATCTTATCTTAGTGCCCACACATTCCAGAGTTTTCATACAACTCATATGATCTCGAATATTACTTTTAATTTTACTTTCCGTTCATTAGCCACGGTAGGTACCACATTCCTTTGGAGTGCTTACAATGTTGTTGCGAGACTGTGGTTACACGACCATTTCCTCTTTAGGTCATTATGCTTAGGTTGAAGCCTTCTTCCTTATTTCCTTAGCTAGTCTATCGTTGAAGTACTTAGGGAGAACCCTTGTCCCTCATAAAGCTGGGAGCTTATTACGGACCTTTTTGATATCCTCCCTTGCTTATAATCATCCGTAGTTGCTTACCTCCATACCCTTGTGCTAGAAGGGTTGCTTCTGAACTGATATTTTGACTGCCTTCCCAATGGCACTTTCTTTTATCCTCGTTACACTCATACGGTACCTTTAACTACCCCGACTCCTATTTGAATATACCTCAAGTATTATAATGACATTACTGCGAGGCTGAATTTTCCATATTGGGGTTTACTACATTTATCTTGCATGAGTTGTTGATTTTTCTGTAACTTCTTGTCTAGACATAGCTAGGCTCTTCCTAAATCAACTACTAACTACTTGTCGGCCACATTCCTGTATCAATATTCCGCATAATCTTTCTTGGGTTATTTTCTTTATCTTAACTTACGTCTCGCACAAGCTCCTTATTAATCAATAATATATTGGGAAGGAACCCTTACTTCCTCTCCTTTATGTCGTGTTTGCATAATGCTCTGGTATCGTAGCATATCTGTAGGCTTTGAGTAAGTGCAATCTCATCCCTTTTTTCGTTTTATCGCATTCTTCCTTTATCATTTCATATTCTCCCCTTTAGGGGAGTACTAAGACTTGGAGCTATGATGACCTGCCTATAGATGTTTTTCCTCTTCATCTTTGATGTCCTTTCACATTATCGATGACCCTTACTTGCCTTGCGGTAATCCTTCTGTACCAAGGATAAAAAAATTCCTTATTCGCAAGAGTGGCACTTAGTGTAACTAGCACACTTAATCCCTTAAGCTTAACTTTGCTCATATTGATTCCTAGGAAGCGTTTTTCTGGATGACCATTTTCTAAATTTCTCATGAATCTTCTTCTTTTGTCCATTCTAATATTGCCGGAACGAAGTCTAACTCTGATGTCGAGTATTCTCCAATCATTCAGTCCTTAATTCATGTTTAGTTTATCTTGTTCACCAGCCCATACTGATTTCTATTATTCTAGGGTCTAACTTTTCCTTCCGGTAGTTGCGTTGTAATCACGAACTTATTTCTCAAAGTGAGGATATGACTTTATGACCTATATTCTTTTGTTGCTCAAGGTCTGTCACCTCTCGTCTTTTCCTTTACTTGACTATAGACTCTATAATACCGTCATCTTTTAGACCTACCGTTGTCATCCATGTATCACATCTTACTGTTAATGCTTCATTAGTTCCCTTCGTATATCCTGCTAATATTTCTCTCTATCACTTTATTCTGAAAACTTCAAAAAAATATTTTTTTGCTTTTAGCTCCCCTTTTCTATATCCATTGGCCCCTCGGGTTGCTTAGCACTATTTCTTTACTAGGGACGGGAGTTATACTAAGATAATATTTATCCTTTCCAGGCTTTCAGTGCCTATCTTGTAGCAGTGCACCATCTAGGTGTCTCACAAGGAGATCCATTACCACGCTTACACTATCCTTCGGGAATGTCAATCTAACTTTACCAATCCACCCCCTATTTTGAGTTATTTTAACCCCAGCCGGATCCTGATAACCTGTCCTTCTCTTAAACCATATTCGTTAGCTCCCATAGGGCATGACTAAGATAGGTGTGGTTGATTGTACATACCTCTGTTACTACTGAATATAACTCAAAAAGCTTATATTTTCTCTGCTTGAATTATAAACACTATTAACCTTCATTAACTAGGCGCCTCGTACTCTTTTTCATCTTGCTTCTTTTGCTTGTTGAAACATATATTTATCTTCTGAATCTCTCATTGCCTTTCACCATTAAGGTGAATAGGTATTCTTGCCTTACGGCTTCTTATCAGGAAGCTTACACCCTTCAATACACCCATGATCTGCTAAAGACCTTACATTTACTTATCGTAGGCATCATACAAAAATCCAATTCCTCTGACTCAGCTCGTCCACAAGTATCTCTCTTTCCAACCTTCATTTCGGATGTAGGTATCGTCTTATTACGAATAAAAAAATTCAGAATTTGAATTCTTATAAGTGAGCTCTACCAAACGATCTAGAGTATGAAGAAAGAGTGACAATCCTAAATGCCTTGTAGCCTCCTGCTTATAAGTGTGGTGCATAACACACCCATAAACAAGACTCTACTAGACACAGCTTGTAGACTCTCTAGGACAGAACTGCTCTGATACCACTTTTGTCATGCCCCGAACCTGTGAGCGAGACCGGCACCTAGTGCCTCACCTATCCTTGCGTACCAAATTGCAACTAAAGGACTCTGAACATATGATGTCATACTTTGGCCATGGGCCACATTGCAAGATAACTGCGAATGTTGACTAAATGTCAATATAGAACTGGGCCGATGTCACGACCCTGATTCGCCCTCCGTGAACCATCGTGATGGCACTTAGTCTCTACGACTAGGTAAGCCTTTCACGGAAGAAAATAATTTAAAACAAAAATAGAGTAATAAAACAGCGTCTAAAAGTGCCACTCGGCATACACAATATTTAACTCTCAAAACTAATACATATTCCCAAAACCCGGAAACCCATGAAATCACAAGCTAAGGATACTACATAGTGCTCTAACTCTAGAATAGTCTAAAACAAATTGAATACAGAAGGGCTGTAAATACAAGAGAGAATAGAGAGAGACTCTTTGGTCTGCGGATACGGTAGATATACCTCGAAGTCTCCAAAGGGTCGCCTCGCCTCAAGGATGGTAAGTCTGAGTCGAAGTACTTGGATCTGGACATGAAAAACATGCGTCGAAAGGGGCATGAATACACCACAGCGATACTCAGTAAATGCCAAGCCTAACCTCGATCGGGTAGTGATGAGGAAGGTTAGGGCCCTACTGAGGTTAAATAAAATATAAAGTTCGACAGTGTAGAATAGCACAGTATAAATAAATACAGCAGTAAAAGTAACACAGGATATAAAGGACAGCAACAACTATTATAGAGGCAAAGTAAACACAGAAGGAAAATACAGCTCAACACCAAATAATAATAATCGGGGATCTCCCAGGATACCGTCCTGTAATCCCAAATATACATATCTAACAGATCTCTGGGATACAGTCCCGTAGTCCAATTCATAGTGCGCGGGGATCTACCGGAATCCCGTTCCGTAGTGCCAAATGTAAATACCCAGTATTGGGGGGAATCTACCGGATGCAGTCCCGTAGTTCCATATAACTATGTAGGGGGATCTACCGGAATCCCACAACCGTAGCCCTAAATGTAAACAGACAAGGGGATCTACCGGAATCCCACATCCGTAGTCCTGATGTAAATACACAACAGCAGCAAGAAAATATTCAGAAATACCAAATTTCATATTAAGACAAACAAGTAATTCTAGCCTAGCATGTTGCACAGCATTCAGGTAAAGCAGTTTGAGCAAATAAAGCAATTAAAATCACTTAGACATGCTCTCCTAAGCTAACAACAAGCTTAATAGTTCAAGTAATAAAAACATAAAAGGAAACATACTAGTAATTACTTAATGAAAACTGGATTTTCAACAATTAGCACAAGTACGCATTCGTCACCTCACGTACAAGGCATTTCAGTTATCAATAATACCAAATCCTAAGGGGAAGGTCCCCCACACAAGGTTAGGCAAGCCACTTACCTCAAACCAGCTCAAGATCAACTCAAAATCACGTCTTTGCCACGAGTACTCGACTCCAAATGGCTCAAATCTATTCAATTCAATTTCATAATGTAAATAATACTTCAAGTAACTGATTCTACAAAGAAATTCTAAGCTAATACGCGAAATTAGGTAAAATAACCAAAACTCCCCTCGGACCCACGTCTTGAAATCAGGTAAAATTTACATTTTCAGAATCCTCACACTCTCACGAGTTCAGTCATACCAAAAGTACCAAAATCGGACCTCAATTGGTCCCTCAAATAATCACTCAAAGGCCTCTAATTAGTCAGGCCCTAATCCACAAATTACCACTAATTTTCCTTGATTTTTCATGCTTAAATTGATAAACATTATTCCAATAATGAGTTTAGGGACCAAAGACCTTACCCCAATGAACTCCTCTGAAAATCCCTCTTGAAAAGTGCTCCCCAAGCTTCTTCCCATTTGAAAATAGGTGAAAAATAACTAAATTTCGTGAAGGCAAGTATTTATATATTTCTGCCCAGCGATTTCCCATCTGCAGCCCTGGAATCGCATCTACAATCCTGCTTTTGCGGACAAATGGTCGCATCTGCGACAATCACTAACTCAGTCTGATTCTGCACCTGCGACTCCCTATTCGCAGATGTGGTACCGCTCCTGCGGAAATTCTACCGCTTCTGCGGCTCCTGCTAAACCTCCCCATTTCCGCTCCTACAATGTGAAATGCCATTTTTGCGGCTTCGCACCTGCGGGACCCAACCGCAGGTGCGGTTATGACATATATCAGCAGCTTCAGCTGCTTCAAACCACTTCCAAATCCTTCCGTCACCATCCCAAATCATCACGAGGCCCCCAGGACCTCAACCAAAAGAACAAACATGTCTAATACCACTGCCTAAACTTATATCAATCCTTAAAACACCTAAAACAATATCGAAACAACGAATAAACAGCGGATTCAAGCCTAAAAACTCCAATACTCTAAAAATACGCTTTCGATCAAAAAGTCTATCAAACCTCGTCTGAATGACCTGAAATTTTGCACACACGTCACATTCAACACTACGAAGCTACTCCAACTTCCGGAATTCCATTCCGACCCTTGGATCAAAATCTCACTAACGAACCGGAAAATTCAAAATTTCGCCCTTCGGCATTTCAAGCCTAAATTAGCTACCGACCTCCAAAACAAAAATCCGTTCACGCCCCTAAGCCCTAAATCACCCAAGGGAGCTAACGGAACCATCGGATTTCCATTCTAAGGCTGTCTTCACACTATTTCGATTACGGTCAAATTTCCAACACTTAAGCTCTCATTTAGGGACTAAGTGTCCCAAAAGTCTCCAAAACTCAAAACTGAACATCCCGGCAATTTAAAATAGCAGAAATAAATATGGGGAAAGCAGATAACAGGAGATCGGGGCATAAATTCTTAAGACGATCGGCCGGGTCGTCACAATCGACAAAGCCGTCATAACTATTACAGCTGACAAACCAACCAAACATACATACAAGGCCTGCAAGCCCAACATATTGCACTAACTAACAGGATATGTCTACAAGCCTCTACTGATGGATATACTATGATCGAAATAGCTCCCCGACCTACTCATAACATATATACATATATATAAGATGTACATAAGGCTCTAGACCCTGAAACTCTGAAAGCCATGGAGCTTACCGATCAAGCTGAACTCGGGCAACACTTATTGAAGAGGCCTACCCATCTGTCTGTCTGACCTGCACACATGAAATGCAGCACCCCCAGAAAAGGGATGTCAGTACGAAATAACGTACTGCGTATGTAAGGCAATATATTAAAAGCTAAAACTGAACTAATAATATAATAACTGCAAGTAGCTGGAAGTCAAAGATAATCTGAAGATATGCTTACCTGTTGATACTGACTCAACTCTCTCAATATAGTAAATAAAATAGTTATCTGGCCCTACAAGGCTCGGTATATATATAACTGCTCTGCCGTAGTAGGCTCGCTCATAGGCGCTCGGCCATACTAGGCTCTGTCGACCAACTGGGCTCGCTCATAAGTGCTCGGCAACAGTAGGCTCGGTATATATATAACTTACCATCTGATCAGAGGTTGCCCAATAGGAGCCTGCCCATTAATTATAGCTCGATGGTAATATAAATACTTTTAATACTGTATATATTTAAATTCTCTGCTCTCTTGACTGGAAGAAGAAAATACTCAATTGAATATGAAGTTCCAATAAGGAGAATATTGTAACTTACAAAACTAAGAAAATATACGTAATTTGCGAGACTAGCCAAATATACGTAAATTCCGGGATACGAATTTTTCTTTATGGCTCATAAACAAATCGTGTAATGACAAGATCATACAAAATGAAATAATGGCTTAGCCTTAACATACTTGTACCAGTTTTCCCATATGCAAATACAGTGCAATTAAATCCGTCAAGAACTTCCTTAACAATGGGCCAAATGGCTTGATCATATATCGATCTTTGTTGTTCTTTTGGGCCAAAAACCTTGTCAAAAGTGAATACTTTGTCTACTTGATTGTTGGCTACATTCTGTAAAATAGAAACTTCTCTTTGAAACAAGAATTCTTTTGCATGATTTTAAGGTATATCTAGCTTTTCAACGTCATTGGCATACACATTTCAAAGATAACTTTAGTATAAAAGCCAAAACTTATAACCTCTTTTCCAAGAACATACACGCCCCATTTTCTTAAATAGTAAACTTTAGACTTACTTTAAACTTTAAACCTTGGTTTTTGAGTACTTGATACACAAGGTGTATATAAAAGTCTTACACGTGGGTATTAGGTTGAGACTAATCTTATTTGCCTACTTAGTCATTGGTCTTGTAAGCTTCTTTTGCTGCCATATTTCAATTTTTAAAAATTTAATAGTTAACTAGGTAATGTCCCGTTATCCGGTAATTCTTTAATTACCCGCATAATTTAAAAATTACCTCAAATTACTTAAAATTCTACTTATTTTTAATATACCTTATATACCTTACTATTATGGCCATGTCGTACCGGGTATGATACTAGTTTATAAATATCAGGTATTTTAGCTCAGACCGTATTTCATCCTAAAATGTCAAACTTCAAAGAAATTTATTTTCTTCCATTTGATTACCTCTCACCTTCACAAATTTATTCATCACTTATTTGAAATAGCATAATGCTTATAATCTCGAAATACTCCCATTCCCGAACTTACGTCGATTAACTTACGACGAAACTTTAACGTACGGAAAATGCAGGATGTAATATCTCATTTTCCGAGCTTCCGTCAATTTACTGATGGCGTACCTTCACGTACAAAATTATGGGGTGTAACCGGATGGTTATTATAATTGGTTGATTTCCCTTTCTTACTTTGTACCCTTATCCCTAATTCTCACTTTCACTTTCCAAAAGGGCGGATTGTCTAAACCTATGCAATGCTATGATGTAATCCTTGTTCCCTCTTGTATAAGTCCAAATTATCAATGAAAAAGAAATTGCTTTGGATATTAATGTGTCAAGTCCAAATATATGTCAAACATCCGCGAATTAGGCCTACCTCCGAAAATGAGAGGCCCCTGTGAATTCTAGGAACGCGCTAGCTATAATGCACAAATTATCTTCTTTATGTGATTTCCTGACTGTATAAATGAAGAAACTGACTCTTTGATATGCTCAAATTACACTTTAATAAATAGTGTAAGGTGGTCGGTGTCAAATATAATAACCCAACAAGGTTGGGGTCGAATCCCACAGGGAATAGGTGTGAAAAGGTTACTCTTATAGTGTGTTGCTCGACTAAAGTCGTATCTCTATTCAGTTAACAGTAACAAGAGAATGGTTTTATAGTAACAAGAGTATGAATTGAGTTTGTTTGGAAGCATCAACTAATTGGAATATTTATAGAGTAATTAATTGGATTAAAGAAACCAAGGTTGTGTCCCCTATAATGGAGTGTAATGCTTATCGGTGTTAATATGATATATTTCTAATGGAAGGTTCTTTTGATATGCAAATGATGTCTAAGTGACTACCCAATATTTCCCAATAGTTGAGTAGTATTTCCTCTTTATAATTTTCCCAAATATAAAAGAGTTGCAATTTAGAACCATCAATATATGCCAAGTAAAACTCACTTATTCCCAAGCGATTCTATTAAACAAGGTTTAAAGCCTTGAGTCATTGATATTTACTTCTACCAAATTCTAACCCACTTTCCCAAGCAAAGCAAAAATTTAATGGCACTTGTTAATGTTTGCAACCACCAACAATAAATGAAGAATGAGAAGTAAATAAATATCAACCAACCATTATATATATATTCAATCTTAAACACCCATTAGCATAACACCTATTTAGGGTCTACAACCTTAGTGTTTAAAGTTAGCTACTCATACTACAATACAAAAACCAAAGAGTATTTAATGTCTTAAAATCTTACAAAGTAGAGAATCTTCACCCAAAAGCTTCCAAAAGTGAGGAATATTAATGTCCTGGAATGTGGTTCAAAGACTAGACAAGATGAGCCCACAAAGATATCATAAAACTATTTATAGTGGACTCAAAATCGGGACAGAAAACGGACAAAAATGCCCTTTCAGGTCTGATATGCGATCGCATTCTTGTAGCAGAGCATGTATGCGGTCCGCATCTTGAACATCCTCATCACAGACTGGAACCCTAGTTTACAGGTCTTCTTCGCATTCCAATTATGTGGATCGCATTTTGCATTGCATCTTCGTCCTTCAGTGACCTTCATGGTTGGTTTGCGGTTCACTCTGCGGCTCGCATGTTGGTTCTACGGTCGCATAATGGACTGCATTCTTGACTTGAGATTTAACCCAGATCTCTGCTTTTGTCTGCGATTTGACGTGCATTCTGTGGCTCGCATGTCTGATCTGCGATCGCATAGTGTATCGCAGACCAGCATTTTTGCTACATTTTGCTCTTTTCTTGTCTTTTTGCTTCCATTTCCATGTTCTTGGGTTCTCAGTCCTTATGTACTATAGAAACAACAAAACTACATAAGTAACGGAGATAATTGCATTAAAACAATCTAAAATCTAAGCAATTAGTATTGAAATGTGCCGAAATTCTCCAGCACATCAACACCCCCAACTTAATCTCTTGCTTGTCCTCAAGCAACTAAAACAAACTTAGCCTATTCTAGACTTTATTTACAAAACATAAAACGATAATGACTACGGGTGGTGTTCATTGCTAGTACTTCAAGCATGCATCTATAATTGTTTTACCCTTCCTGAACTGATAGTATATACAAGGAAAACTAATCAACTTGTGAACCTTGAGCCTCAGACATTGCGACAAAATGTTACCCTCAACTGAGTGCAATTGCATTTGACTCAAAAGCTCAACTTTTGTTTAACTCCACATTTCATGTACCCTCACTAGAAAGAAGGTCCCAAAATCACAATATTTACAAGGACAACAAAAAGGGACAGTTTACAAATACACTCACTCTCATAAAGAACTTCAAATGTTACAACATTTCATACCATAAGCTTGCCCTTATTTTAATTCACCGCTTATTCAAGAATGTTCGGTTGGAGGTCTCATAAGGACTTTTTAAGCTTGTAATGTAGGTTTCGGGAAGGGTTGGATAGACATTTGGGTACAAGCGACTTCACCCTCCTTGAACACTACTCACAATTTTTCATTTTTTTTTACTTTGCTTCTTTTCAAACCCTCATAGCCTCATTTGCGTCTAGTTTCCAATATAGAACCACCTTACATACCTCTTCTAATTTTATTCAAGGCTCCATACTTTATATACATACACATATTTTCTCTTTTTTCTTTTTTTTTGTACACAAATCATTCTCTTATTTTTTTCTATTTTGGAGCTTGAATAATCTAAAACAAACACTTTTGAGGCATGTGGTCCTAACTCAACGTACAACCTTACCAATCTCCACTGCGACACCACCCCCAACTTAGGCTTTTAGCCTCGTTCTCAATGTTCAAGGAGGGACGGGTTCAAGAGAGGGGATTATTTTACAAAAAAAAGGGAGAGGTTTGTAATGAGTTGGCCAAAGAAAAGGCTTAAAGGCTCAAATTGGGTACTAGTGATATTATTTATGTACATGTCGGCTTGAAAGGCTACAGAGGTCTAGCAAATAAGACAAAGAATGCCTAAGATCATCCCTCCAACCAAACATACTATCATTAGCATTGAAAGACCAACCAGGCAAGTTCTAAATGATAGAAGTAAACACGAGAGTTATATACACACAGAGAACTCACACACACATGGTACACGAACTGTTTCATTCACATAATTTTGATGCTTTCGAGTCAACACTTGGCAACTCAAGTCTTTCATCATAGACACGTGTATAACTCTAGGTCGCCATAGAGTCACAGAACGAGCCTCAAGTTCACAAAGTTGATCACAAAGACTAATTCCCTTAAGAAAGTTGTCAATCTATCCATCATCGGGAAAAGTCGACAAAAACAATATTTTTTTTTTATATGTGGAAGGGAATATGCTATGTACAGACACACATGCTTGATACTAGGCAATTACACCAAAACGGTCAAAATGATTCATTCTACGATCCTGGTTCTACTATTACACCCTTGGAAAAGAACCGGGATAAGAAAAACCAAGAGGAATTGATTCCTAATCACTATCTACTTGTTTTTGTTGTTTTTCTTTTATATGGACAACGGTATCATATTTAACCGGGAGAAGAAAAACCAAGTGGAATTGATTCCTAATCACTGTCTACTTGTTTTTGTTGTTTTTCTTTTATATGGACAACGGTATCATATTTACACAACTCTATTATTAACACAAAACAAACACTAATATTAACATCATCACGAATTCATAACACAACTCATGTACCGAAGTCATACTAATATATACAGAACACAAAATACACATAAGTACAAGAGTCTGATTGTAACATAAAGATATGCATATGTACAACAGTTTCCAATATCACAAAAATATCTACAATGCTACCCTCCACCCCCAACTAAAAGCATGCATTGTCCCCAATGCATAAAAACAGAGAGATGAGTTTGAGGGGGGCTCCCCGAGGCGCACTAAGTGCTATGGGAGTCAGTAGCTGGCTGAGTACTGGAGGGGTCACCCTCGTATGTGGAAGCTGGGACCGATGAGAGCTCGGTCTGGGGAGTGACCTCTCTTGATGGAGTAATGCTCTCAGGCTAGTCCAAAGCATGAGTTGGAGCTGGAGCTGGAGCTGGTGCTGGAGCCTGTGAGCTGCTACTCTCGCCCACTGATGGCGGGGTGACTGATGGAGCTATAGGGCTGGCCATGTCTACTAGAGACCGCTGGATCGCTGTCTGCATATCTACTTGTTTCACTTCTGCAATAGCAGCCTCCTCAATAATAGCATCCTCAACAGAGGCATCCGCAATCTGCTTTCCTTTATCCTGAGGGCCATCGTCGCTTGAATATCCAGAACTTTCCTCATCCTCGCTCCCATCTTCCTCCTTATCTTCTAATTTACCAGAACCTCCAGACTCCTCCCCAGAATGGATCACAATATGGGCTGGAAGGGCTTTAGGCTGGGAAGCTCCGGCAGTAGAAGGGGCAGTATCAGTCATCAATGCAGTGAATTCAAGACCTAAGTCCGGAGGTGTTGTGCCTGTCACCTGATCACCATCTGTGGGAAGGAGGGATGATAGATCGAACTCCAAGTTCTGCATCTTTTGGAGCTCGGTCTTCATAGAAGCAACCTCCTTCTTGAGTCCAGGCAACCCACTAACTTCACCCCGCTCTATCTTCTCCACCCTCAACTCAAGTTGTTGTAGACGATCCTCATATTTTGACTGTTGCTGTTGGAGGGCCGTCATTGAGGATTGCATGGGCATCAGGGCTTGTTTGATTAGATTTGGCAATGTCTTCAAAATCTGATCTACTTTGGCATTGGCATGCTGAGCCAGTAGACCAAGCTTCGAGACATCAGGAATGGTGATGGCAGGCTGGACAGTGGTGGACTGAGAAGCAGGCTCGGAAGTGGAAGTGGGGGCCACTGTAACCTGCGGACTCACTGGTGTCTGGGAGTCACTGTGCTCAAGATCAATCGGATCCTGGACCTGATCCTGTGATGGGGCAGCAGCAACAGTGATACGAGAGATATTCATGATATGTGTGATATCAATATCCCTCGTTTCCTTTCCAGTTTTATTATTTGGCAGGATTGGAACTTTCACAGCTTTACACAGAGTAGTGATCAGGCAAGGGAAAGTAAGTGAAGTTGCATGCTGCATTGCTCGGATCCCTATTTCTTGGAAGATCAACGCTCCCACATCTATCTTGATACCAGTCATGATGCAAGCAATCAGAAGGGCCTTCTCGATGGCTATTTTAGTTTCATTTTGAGTTGGTACCAACCGAGAAGTGACAAAACTGAGCCAGTAGCAACCCTCTCTCGTGAGATCTTCCTTATATATCTTGTGCTGAGGATCGACCCAAGCGGGAGTCTCTTTTGCTATCACTGAGGCAATCCATCCACATTCATTCTCCTTATTTTTGAATTTTTCAGTGTACTCAGTTGTGCCTGCTCTCCATCCTTTGATGTAGAACTCATTAAGGGCCTCAATGTTGCAGAAAACAGTCTTTCCTCGAGCAAGCACTTGATCGGTGAAAACTTTGTTGCGTTTGTGGTATTTCGTCCTGGAGGACCCATAGGATGCATAGAATTCCCTCACAAGGGTCTCATTGTACTCTGTGGGTGGCTCAGTGAAGTTCTCCCATCTCCGTGTTTTTATGTTTTCCAGGATATGGGGGTATTTGTCTTTGAGCCCGTTCAAGCTCAATTGTTTCTCGCCCAGGATTTTGCGCTTTGTGAGCCCTTTTCTAAATACCTCCCTCGACCCATCAACCCCAAATCGGAGCTGGAAATCTTCACCTCATTTCCTTCTCTCTTCAACCTCTATATTGATTGAGGGCCTGAGATCCTCCGCCTCAGACTGGGAGGGGCTCGGCACATTGTCCTTTATCCGCAATCGCTTACTGGTGGAAGCCCTCCTTGATGTAGAGGATGAGCGTCTCTTTTGACCCATATCTGCACAATGGTGAAGAGTGAGTGACATCATTAACAATACGGAGAAGATACACACGAATCAAAAGCAAGAAAGAAAATGCGATCTGGTCTGCGATCGCAAAACCATAATGCGGACCGCAGACTTGTCACAGATCTTGTAGTCTCAACTGGTGGTCTCATTCTGCAGTGAGTTATGCGGTCGCATACCCACTATGCGGACCACATAACCATCGCAGAATTGACATGGCTATATGGTTCAAAACTGAAATCTCTGTATCACTCTGCAGTGAATTTGCGGTCCGCATGTCAAATCTGCGATCGCAAAGACACCGCATTTCATCATATTCTTCAGAAGATTTAGGGTTTAGTTGTGCGGCCAAAATGCGGACCACATTTTCACAATGCGGGCTGCATATACCTTCTTCTACACAGGTCACCCAAGCTTTCAACAATGGCGGTCCTATTTCATTCTAACTCGTACCCCAAATTATTTCAACCCAAAAGCATCTACACTACAGAGAAGCAACTACACAAGCATCTAAACACATTTTTGCACAGGATTTAAATGAAAAATCTCTGAACCTACAGTGCAAATCAAAGATAAAACGAGGGAGAAACGGGTATATACCAGCAGAGTTTGATGATTGGGACAATGAGTGTGACAAATGGAGTCCTTTGGTTGCACACAATTTGAGCTTGATTTGGTTCGAAATCCGTTTGTGTTCTTCCCCTTTTTTTGTTTTGTTTTTCTGTATTCTTTTTACTCCCCCCCCCCCCTTTTTTTGTTTTGTTTTAAGTGAGTGAGAGACAAGAGGGTTATGCGGACTTACCTTGTCGATTCTGCGATGGATAGGACACCGCATAACACACAGTGCGACCGCATATGTGTTATGCGATGAGGTTAAGGACCAAGCTGAAGGGAGGCAAATGCGGTGCAAAATGCGGTCGCATAAATTAAATGCGGACCGCATAATGCACCACCTCACCGCATTTTCAACCACAATTTTAACCCAAATCTCTACTTAGGTTTGCGGTCAGAGTGCGGTCCGCATAGCTAAAATGCGACCGCATTTGTGCAGCAAAATTCACCTAGTGGTTTTTCTTCCACTTTTTACGCATTCGTACCAATTGTTGTGATCTTTTGAACCCCCTACACTCTGACACACGCTTTAAATTGCTCAAATAAATCTATCTATCAAAAACTAAAAATTCATAGAACAAAAGAGTGTTACCACACATGGGTTGCCTCCCATGAAGCGCTTGATTTAACGTCGCGGCACGACGAAGTTGATGTTCCTTTGGTTTCACTCAATGGTCGGGCATGGACCTTCTTTGAGAGCCAGCTGCTCCACCAAATGTTTTTATCCATCAGTGCCCAAGTAGTGCTTGATGTGTTGGCCATTTACCTTGAATGTACGGGACCCATTTGTTGATTCTAATTCCACTACTCCATAAGGAGAGGCATTGACCACTTTAAATGGACTGGACCATTTTGATTTAAGCTTGCCCGGAAACAATTTGAGCCTTGAGTTAAAGAGCAAGACCAAATCACCCGTCTTGAACTCTCTTTTCAAGATCTTCTTGTCATGGACAAACTTTAACCGTTCTTTGTACACAGTTGCACTTTCATAAGCATGGAACCGGAATTCCTCCATTTCATTGAGTTGTGTTAACCTCAAATTTGCAGCTTCAGCCCACTGTAAGTTCAGCCTTTTCAACGCCCACATATCTTTGTGTTCCAATTCCACGGGTAGATGATATGCTTTACCAAAGACTAGCCGATAAGGAGAAGTACCAATAGGGGTTTTGGAGGCCGTGCGGTATGCCCACAATGCATCATCTAGATTTCTTGACCAGTCGATCCTATTTGCGTTCACAGTTTTTGCTAGAATGCTCTTGATATCCCGGTTGGAAACCTCAACTTAACCACTTGACTGCGGATGATAAGGCGTGGCCACCTTGTGCTTTACGCCATACTTCTCAAGCAGCCCCGAGAATGCCTTGTTACAAAAATGAGATCCACCGTCACTAAGGATGTCTCTAGGAGTGCCAAACCGAGTGAATATGTTTTTCTTCAAGAAGGCAGTCACACTCCTTGCCTCATTGTTTGGTAAGGCAACTGCTTCAACCCATTTGGACATGTAGTCCACAGCTACCAAGATGTATTTCATCCTGCAAGAACTTACAAAGGGGCCCATGAAGTCAATTCCCCACACGTCAAATATCTCTATCTCCATCACAAAGTGCATTGGCATTTCATGCCTCTTGGATATTGAACCTTGTCATTGACATTGGTCGCAAGACTTGACCATTTTATTGGCATCATGGTAGATGGAAGGCCAATAATACCCACATTCAAGAACTTTAGCCGCCGTCCGATTTCCTCCATGATGACCCCCAACAGGTGAGTCATGGCATGCCTTGAGAATTGGCATAACCTCTTCTTCAGGAACACACCTTCTGATAATATTGTCAGCAAAAACACGGAACAAGTATGGTTCCTCCCAATAGTATTGCCGGCAGTCTCTCAAAAACTTCTTTCTTTGATAAGATTCCAATCCATCCGGGATAAGGTCACTAACCAAGTAGTTAGCAATATCGGCATACCAAGGAACAAAAGTGCTAGATAATGCCAATATGTGCTCATCAGGGAATGCATCGTTGATTTCAAGATCTCCCTGTGGTCTCCCTACTTCCTCAAGCATTAACAAATGATCCGCCACTTGATTTTGAGTTCCCTTGCGATGTTTGACTTTGAAGTCAAATTCTTGCAACAACAAGACCCATCGAATTAATCGAGGCTTTACATCCTTCTTTTCCATGAGATATCGAAGAGTCGTATGATCAGTGTATACCACCACCTTGGACCCCAACAAATAAGCCCGGAATTTTCAAAAGCATACACAATAGCAAGAAGCTCTTGCTCAGTTACCGTGTAGATCATTTGTGCCCCATTGAGAGTTTTACTTGCATAGTACACCAGGTGGAGAACTTTGTTGTGACGTTGGCCAAGCATTGCTCCAATGGCTACACCACTGGCGTCACACATGAGCTCTAAAGGAAGTGACCAATCGGGCATGACAATAATGGGTGCCGTGGTGAGCCTTTGCTTTAACTCCTCAAAAGCTTTAAGACAGTTCTCATCAAACACAAACTTGGCATCCTTTTTGAGGAGTTTGCACATGAGGTTAGCAATCTTGGAGAAGTCCTTGATGAAGCGCCTGTAAAACCCGGCATGCCCTAGAAAACTTCTAACACCTTTCACGGAGGTCGGTGGAGGAAGCTTAGAAATAATCTCAATCTTTGCCCGGTCGACTTCAATACCATGCTTTGAAATTTTGTGCCCAAGCACAATGCCTTCGTCAACCATGAAGTGACACTTCTCCCAATTTAGCACAAGGTTGGTCTCTTCGCATCGCTTAAGCACTTGTCTAAGATTGTTAAGACAGTGCTCAAACGAATCACCAACCACCAAGAAATCATCCATGAAGACTTCAAGAAAGTCCTCAACCATGTCGGAGAAGATGGACATCATACACCTTTGGAAAGTGGTCGGAGCATTGCACAAGCCAAATGGCATACGGCTAAAAGCAAAAGTGCCATACAGGCAAGTGAACGTAGTTTTCTCTTGATCTTCCAAAGTGATGTTGATTTGATTGTAGCCGGAGTAACCATCAAGGAAACAATAAAATGCCCTCCCCTCTAGCCGATCAAGAATTTGATCAATAAAAGGCATAGGGAAGTGGTCCTTGCAAGTAGCACTGTTAAGTTTCCGATAGTCCATACAAACTCGCTATCCGGTCACAATTCGCGTTTGAATGAGCTCATTCTTCTCATTTTCGATCACGGTCATGCCATCCTTTTTTGGCACACATTGTACTGGGCTCACCCACGAACTGTCGGCAATGGGGTAAACTACCCGGCATCCAACCACTTGATAATCTCCTTCTTTACTACCTCTTGTATTGACGGGTTCAACCTCCTTTGATGTTCCACATTTGGCTTTGTTTCGCTCTCCAATTGGATTCCACGAATGTCCGCAATGGTCCATCCAATGGCTTGCCTATGTTCTTTCAAGACTTCCAACAATTGGTTTACCTGCACATAATTTATCAAAGATGAAACGATTACGAGTAAAGTATCATTAGAGCTAATAAATTTATACCTTAAGTGCGGCGGGAGAGGCTTGAGCTCTAGTTGTGGTGGCTCAATGATTGATGGCTTGGCGGGAGGTGTGGCCCTATTCTCCAAGTCAAGAGAAAGCTTTGCCGGAGTGTAAGTATAGGATCCAAGACCCTCCAATACATTTACCGACTCCATGTACCCATCCATGCCCTCACCATCAAAGTTTACCAAGATAGCCGCCAATGCCTCACCAAGGCATTGTTCTTCCATTTTCAACTCGACGGCATCTTCAACCTTATCAACCATATCTATCACTGAAATGCTCTCATACTCATGGGGTAATTTCATACCCTTGCTCACTTGAAATGTGACTTCTTCATCATTCACCCGGAACTTAATTTCATTTTGCTCTGAATCCATGAGTGCTCTTCCCGTGGCTAGGAATGGTCTCCCCAAGATGATAGGGATCTCTTTATCACAGCACATTCAAGAATTACAAAGTCGGCGGGCAAATGGAATTTTCCAACTTTCACAATCACATCATCAACAATTCCTACCGGTCGCTTAATAGAACGATCGGCCATTTGTAACCTCATGCTTGTTGGCCTCAGCATCCCTAATTCCGATTGCTTGTATATGGCAAGTGGCATCAAGTTGATGCTAGCCCCATTGTCACAAAGGGCTTTTGCAAAGTCATGCTCCCCGATAGTGCATGGAATAGTAAATGCTCCCGGGTCCTCTTTCTTTTGGACAGGGCTTGTGGCAATAATAGAGCTAACCCGGTGAGTCATGTTTACCACCTCATTCTTTGTGGTCCTCTTTTTGGTGATCAAATCCTTCAAATATTTGGCAAACCTCGGCATTTCTTGAAAAGCCTCCAAGAATGGAATGTTCACCGACAATTACTTTAGAATATCATAGAATTTCTCAAGCTTGCTATCATCAACCCTTCTAATAAGTCTTTGAGGAAAAGGCGGAGGAGGTCTAGGAATAGGAGGTGGAGTTTTTGATGTCTCCTTCTCTTTTTCCTTCACCCCTTCTTGGTTCACTTCTTGCGCCTTATCTTTTTCCGGCACCCTTTCAACTTCAACAACCCTTTGCTCTTTTGCTTCAACTTCTTCCCCAACAACCTCTTGCTAAATGTCACCTTGTAAAACCTTCCCACTTCTAGTAGTTATTGCCATGACGTGAGAAGTTGAGCCACTTCCACCACTCTTCAGGTTCGCAATGGTATCACTAGGAAGTTTCCCTTTTTGCTTTGGGTTTTTCTCTCTTGAAAGGTCTCTCATTTGAATCTCTAACTTTTGGATAGATGCGGTGTGAGAGCCAACAACTTTGGTCATGTTTCTCATGGACGCGTCAGACTTTTCTTGGTTTTGCAATACTCTTTCAAGCATGCTTTCTAAATTTGACTCACTTGACGACCCTTGATTTGCATAATGACCTTTTGGGGGAACATAAGGGTTGGAGCTCCGGTTTGCAAAGTTGTTGTTGTTGTTCCAATTTCCTTGATGCGAGTTACCTTGATCATTTCTCCATTGTTGGTTGCCTTGCCCTTGCGGGTTTGGCCTACACTGGCTTTGTTGCCCTTGACCATGGTAGGGTTGCCTTTGATACCCTCCTTAACGGTTGTTGATATAATTTTCTTCCTCAAAATTTTCATCTAAGATGGGTTGGACATCTTCCACTGCATTCACTTTCTTTGTTTGATTCTCGGTAAACATCTTTCTCAGCACATTTACATTTGTTGCAAGCCCGGCAATCACTTGATCCCTCTCTTGATTTTCCTTGATTAAGTTGCTCAAGGAAGGAAAGCCATATGAGATTCCTCCGGTAGTATCCTCTGAATGCCATGCTTGGTTGTGCTTTGCCATTTTGTCCAGGATTTGTGTCACTCTTGCAAATGATTTGTCCATGAAAGATCTGTCAGCTGCATTCTTGGCGATGGCTTGGTTCATGGGATCCAAACCCATATAAAAAAAATTCACCAACATGGAATCCGGAAAACCATGGTTTGGAGACCTCACCAAGTATAATTTGAATCGATCCCATGCATCATGCAAATGCTCTCCTTGTATCTGCTTGAAGAAGAAAATCTCATCCCGCAACTCAGACTCTTTGCTCTGCGGGAACCACTTGGAAAAAAACGCCTGGACAAGTTTGATCAAGAATGGATAGAGTTGGGTGGCAGATTCTAGAGCCATTTCCTCGCATCCCCAGCTAGAGAATACTTGAAGCATATCAACCTCAGGGCATCGTCAGAGACATTGTTTTGTTTGTGCATTGCACACACACCCAAGAAATTCCTAAGGTGTTGTGTTGGATCATCATCTGTGGAGTTTCTGAAAAATGCTTCTGCCTTGAGCATCAAAATTAGACCGTGTTCCACTTTAAATGTTGCAACTCCAACAGTTGGCGGTACAATGGCGTTAGTATCCTCAATGTCCTCGATGTCTGCGAAAGGATTCTCTCCTATTTCTGTCTCCGCATCATCACCATATTCAGACATGTTTTTCTATCAACACCAAGCAAAGTGTGATGGAATAGAAATAGACGTTAAGTAAAGTACACACTAAATAGTAATTTCAAAACCGTATTCCCCGGCAACGGTGCCAAAATTTCATACACTCAAATACACTTTAATAAATAGTGTAAGGCGGTCGGTGTCAAATATAATAACCCAACAAGGTTGGGGTCGAATCCCACAGGGAATAGGTGTGAAAAGGTTACTCTTATAGTGTGTTGCTCGACTAAAGTCGTATCTCTATTCAGTTAACAGAAACAAGAGAATGGTTTTATAGTAACAAGAGTATGAATTGAGTTTGTTTATAAGTATCAACTAATTGGAATATTTATAGAGTAATTACTTGGATTAAAGAAACCAAGGTTGTGTCCCCTTTAATGGAGTGTAATGCTTATCGGTGTTAATACGATATATTTCTAATGGAAGGTTCTTTTGATATGCAAATGATGTCTAAGTGACTACCCAATATTTTCCAATAGTTGAGTAGTATTTCCTCTTTATAATTTTCCCAAGTATAAAAGAGTTGCAATGTAGAACCATCAATATATGCCAAGTAAAACCCATTTATTCCTAAGCGATTCTATTAAACAAGGTTTAAAGCCTTGAGTCATTGATATTTACTTCTACCAAATTCTAACCCACTTTCCCAAGCAAAGCAAGAAGTTAATGGCACTTGTTAATATTTGCAACCACCAACAATAAATGAAGAATGAGAAGTAAATAAATATCAACCAACCATTATATATATATTCAAAGTTAAATACCCATTAGCATAACACTCATTTAGGGTCCACAACCTTAGTATTTAAAGTTAGCTACTCATACTACAATACAAAAACCAAAGAGTATTTAATGTCATAAAAGCTTACAAAGTAGAGAATCTTCACCCAAAAGCTTCCAAAAGTGAGGAATATTAATGTCTTGGAATGTGGTTCAAAGACTAGACAAGATGAGCCCACAAAGACATCATAAAACTATTTATAGTGGACTCAAAATCGGGACAGAAAACGGACAAAAATGCCCTTTCAGGTCTGATATGCGATCGCATTCTTGTCGCAGAGCACGTATGCGGTCCGCATCTTGAACATCCTCATCGCAGACTGGAACCCTAGTTTACAGGTCTTCTTCGCATTCCAATTATGTGGATCGCATTGCAGAAATGCGATCGCATTTTGCATCGCATCTTCGTCCTTCAGTGACCTTCATGGTTGGTTTGCGGTTCACTCTGCGGCTCGCATGTTGGTTCTGTGGTCGCATAATGGACCGCATTCTTGACTTGATATTTAACTCAGATCTCTGCTTTTGTCTGCGATTTGACGTGCATTCTGCGGCTTGCATGTCTGATCTGCGATCGCACAGTGTATCGCAGACCAGCATTTTTGCTATATTTTGCTCTTTTCTTGTATTTTTGCTTCCATTTCCATGTTCTTGGGTTCTCAGTCCTTATGTACTATAGAAACAACAAAACTACATAAGTAACGGAGATAATTGCATTAAAACAAGCTAAAATCTAAGCAATTAGTATTAAAATGTGCTGAAATTCTCCGACACGTCACTCTTTCTCTTTTTTTTTTCTCTTCTTATTTTCTTTTTGTGTTATTATTATCCCCCGAAAAGAAAAGAAAGTTGGTTTGCGACTAAAACTGGTGGAGCCAGCTACAGAAGACACAACTGAACATGCTCTGGTCGTAGCTGATAGCCCCGGGTAATCGAGAAAAAAGGATTGTACTAAGAATGATGATCATGTGGCCACGATGGCCTAATAAATAAAATCCTTAAGAGAAGAGGTACAACATATCAGAGAATTGGTGCACTTGGTCATGACAAAACTTCCTCAACCACCCAGATTCTCTTCTTTAGATTCACTTCCAGATCATTTTCCTTCAACATCGCGCCAAAACAACAACACTCCAACCTTAACCCCTCACTACTCAAGTTATACCTCCAGTAACTCCCGCTAACCCACCGAACCCTCCTATTCATAGCCCCTACATACCACAATATCCTTAGACATCAAAAAACACGCCTATTACTACTAATGCAACTACCCATCCTCGTGACGGAGTCACTTTCACCACCAACTAGCACATACCCATGGCACATGCCGCTACTCATGAGTGGTACGTTTTCCTTGTATATTCCATTACCAAAACTACCTTAACAGAACCTGTCACGGTCAGGGTGCCATATGAGATCGATCAGTATGTTGAGATGGAGAGAGAGGCTAGGCGTAAGTAAGAAAGTCATATTTGAGAAGTTAAAAATGTTAAGATGGCAAATGAATAGTCTCCGCGTTTCCCGAGGAAGTGAAAGCTTGAATTATGAGGACTTGTGTATTCATCCAGATGAATATATGCCAATAGGGTACAAACCCCCAAATTTTGATACTTCTGATGGGACAGGGGACCCTCACACACATTTAAGGGCTTATTGCGACAAGTTGGTCAGAGTGCAGAGGAATAAGAAATTAAGGATGAAATTGTTTATAAGAAACTTGACGGGAGAGGCGCTCACCTGGTATACGCGACAGGACCTGCGGAATTGGAGAACTTGGAAAGATATGGTGGAGGACTTCATGAACCATTTTCGATTCAATATGGAAATCACTCCTGATCAGTTCGCGCTGGTGAACCTGCAGATAAAACCATCTGAGTCGTTTCAAGAATGTTACATCCCGTACTTTTCTACATTGGATTTGTCATACGATAATTGATATAAGTTCAAGGACAAGATTTTTTTTTTTGAGGTTATAAGTATTTATGCTATTTCAAACAAGTGATAAGTAAGTGTTATGAAGGGCAGAGTGTAAACAAATCGAAGAAATTGAGTTTTGTCGAAGTTTAAAATTTTGGGATGTAATACGATCCAAGCTATAATACCTCATATTTATGGACTAGTACTATACCACATGATCATGATAGGATATTATATGAAGTATGTTAAAGGTGATTAATACTTTAGTGAAACCTGATCTAGAAAGGAATTATGTGTGTAACTAATTAAATTGGAAATTATAGTAGGAAGAGGAGAAATAAGTCAAAGAATATTGAATAACTATTATGTGGTTATGATTCACATGGGTTAGGAATAGGTGGCAGCCAAGGGATGGAGACATGAATGCATAAGGTGGAGGAGACACCTATTTTGTCTATAAAAGTTACATGTGCATATAAAAGGTATTGGCATCTTATAAAGAAGGAGGACCTATGATTGGCACATTTATAGGTAAAGTTACTACTTAATAAATTTAGATGACTTTCCTAACTTTTCATTTAAGTAAGATACTTGCTCAAAATGTGAATGGAGATACATACCACATTAGCGTAATATTTCAAGGGATTAAGGTCATTCATGAGGTTGTAGAGGATTTGTGACTATGTTATTATAAGACCCCGTAAATTTAACAACCTTGATACCGTTAGATACATTTTTATATGATATTTATTTTGAGTGGAACATTTTTTATAAAAACGTTTGAAAAATATAATTTTATATGGTTATTAATATTACTACTTCCGAATATGATTTAAATTATACATATAATATGAGAAAGTTTATGAGATTTTTTTTATTGTAAAGATAAAAAAAAATTCTCAGAAGAAAAGAAGGTTATGTTTTTACCATTTAAAAATTAAGCGTACGAAAATTTGTACTCTTTATACGAGATTAGGAAAATTAGAAGCTAATAAAATATATGTATTTTTACATGGATGTTTTAATAAAATATTAGTGTATGTATTAATTTTATATGGTACCATAATTTATTAATATTTTAATATTTTAATAGTAGTACTTTAGGATAAGGAGTTCTTGACAATTAAGAGGTGACAAGGATGTCACCACGTGGCTACATAGCAAGGAGCAGCAAGTGACTAATACAAATTATCATGTTGGTGGCATCTTATAGCCAATTCTTAGTGATAAAGTCATGGCTTTAATTGTGTGGGACCATGGACATAAATAAAGCAATTCTTCACTTAAGCTCTCATTTTAGTGATATGGAATTTACAAAACGAGGTTGCTCTCTACAGGGCTTAGACAAACAAAAACGAGCAGAGGGGTTAGTCACGACAAGTATACATTTGTTTGGTTGTTTCTAACTCGTGGTGCTATTGTTAAGCCGGAAATAGTTCAAGATTGAGGTGTAGAGGAGATTGTTCACAAATATAAGTATGAAGTTGATATTAAAGGTATGTTAAGGCTAATCCTTTCTTCTTTTGGCATGATCCAAGTATAATATTATTCCATAAATGATTCTACTCTTAGTAGTTAATGATGTCTTTGCTATTCATTCCTATGAAATATAATTCAAAGAATGTCTAAGTATGTTTCTAAGTCTCTATTGAGGAATATGATAAAGATGTTAATGTTCATAATATAGTGATACATGCATCTTCATGCATTTACCACCGTGCTACGGCCGGTTGGGTAGTCATGCATATTCATTTACTACCATGTTATGGCCGGTTGGGCAGTCATGCATATTCATTTACCACCGTGCTACGGCTGGTTATGCATCCATGCATCTTCATTTACCACCATGCTATAGCCAGTTGGGCAAACATGTATCTTTATTTACCATCATGCTACGACCGGTTGGGCAGTCCTGCATATTCATTTACCACCGTACTATGGCTGGTTGGGCAGTCATGCATATTTATTTACCACCGTGCTACAGTTGATCGGGCAGGCATGCATTTATCATCGTGCTATGGCCAGTCAGGCAGTCATGTATTTACCATCGTGCTACGGTCGGTCGAGTATCATGCATTTACCACCGTGCAACGGCCGGTCGGGCAGTTACCACTGATCAGTTGGGCAGTCATGTTACGATATGGATAATAGTCTCAAAGAGAAGCATTATATATATATACATATATAAAGTATAATTAGTATCCATGTATGTTGGCACCTCAGAGATTCAGGTTGATTTTTATATGTCTTTAATTAATGTTGACTTATCTTTATGTTTCAGTTATGCCTCACATACTCGGTATATTATTTGTACTGACTTCCTTTTGTTGTGGACGGTGCATTCATGCCTACAGGTATAGGTAATCAATTTGACGAGCCCTTGTAGTAGACAAGGTTAGCATTCAGTAAAGGATCGGTAAGACTCCAGTTCATTCGGAGTGCAATTGAGTCTATAAGTCATCGTGTCAGAGTTTTGCTATAAACTATGGTTAAGCAGAGGCCCTGTCCCCTTTAGTATCGAATAATCGTAGAGGCTTTGTAGACAGAGGTTCATGTTTTACAATATGTTAGAGGCCTTGACTGCCTGTATGTATTTATGTATTAAGAACGATGGTTCCTTGATACAACATTTGCCCACTTATAGTTATACATTACGAGTTGTGGACATGTTGGCCCATGATAGTTATAGAAGAAAATAATGAGTTACGGGGTGGTTTGCTCGGGCGAGTACAGCACCAGGTGCTAGCCACGCCTCTGCAGGTTTAGGGCGTGGCAAAGAATGTGCACGATGGTGGAGGACAGAAGCTGACAGGATGCAACCGCCACTTGATGAAAGTGAACTAACCAAGTAAATTATCCGAACCCAGGAGGGAATATACTTTGAAAAGATGATGGGAAAGATGGGCCAAAAGTTCCCCCAGCTGGTTAAGATAGGAGATTTCCTAGAGGACGGCATAAAATCTGTTAAGGTGCAATCCATGGCAGGACTGCAAGCGGCCAGCCAGGCTATCCAGTCAGGATCGATCGGTAGCAGAAAGAAAAAGAAAGAAGAGGTCTCAGTAGTCGTCCCCTACTATCAAACTAGCTCATCTCCTAGAAGCACCTCGTACTCCCCAAACAACCACTTATCACCACCCATCTATGCTCCAATCTATAATACCCAACCATGCTACCACCCTTAACACAATACAACCCTCCTCGAACCAACAACAACCAAAACCCACAAAGACCATATGCTCTTGTCCAACTACTACTCACCAAAATTGACCAGTGTATGCACCACGTCCTCGTCCCAACATTGAAGAAAGGGGTCCCAGAACTTATACCCCGATTGCTGAGCCTCTGGACCAATTGTTTGAAAGGTTGAGAAGGGTAGGATTGATACACCCAATCAAAGGAAGGGTTCCTCAACATGCCTCCAAATATTTTTATGCCACTAAGAGAAGCGTGTATCATTCCAATGTACCGGGGCACGATACTGAAGACTATTTCAAGTTGAAAAATGAAATTGAAACTCTAATCAAGAGCAGAGCTATTCATTTCACTCCAGCACCACCTAATGTGAATTGCAACCCATTGCCAAATCATCAAAACTGGGGAGCTTACATGATCATGTTAGATGAAGAATATGACTTGAAGGGATCTATATCACTATAGGGAATGCAGAAGCCGCAAGGATCCCTCCTCAAAAGGCTCCTATCTTTATAGTACAACTAAAGCCTACAGTGACAGTTCAAACTTATCCGCAGCAACCTGCCGGCACTACTCAATGAAGAAGATCAAGAATAAAAAATCGTCTCTTGGACCTATCAGCAAAAAGGAAAAGCCAAAATGACAGACTCTACCACAGCCCATGGTATGAGTAGGTCTAGGATATGCTACGCCTCAGAAGAGGTCAATCGAGGAAATACGGGGAGAGAAAAAATTCCAAGGAGGAACATAACAAACCTAGAAGCCACGGAGTTTTGGAAAAGGATGTCAAGTAGAGAGTATTATATGGAAGAACAATTAAAGAAAACTCCATTACAGATATCCATCATGGATCTATTGATGAGCTCTAACAGCCATATGGACGCTTTGTTAAAAGTACTAAGAGGGGTAAGTGTACCAAGTAACACCCCATCGAGGCATTGGCATCACAATATAAGGAATAGAGCAAGAGACTCCAAGAAAGCAAACTAAATCATAGATATAAAAGTTTCCCTACAAAGGGGTTGGCTTCAACAACCCATAAGGGACGGTTTGCCAAGCTACACAAACAGTTGATTTGCTTATAGTCGCAAAAAATTTCCTACAAAGGGGCTGGCTTCAACAACCCATAAGGGACGGCTTGCCAAGCTACACAACTCATAAAACTTTTGTACTATAAATAACGTTAGTTGTTTATAACTCAAAAAACTTTCGTACTATAATAAGCTAACTTTCTTAGAGTATTCTTACTCTATTTTCATACATGGACCGGCCTTTCCATCCATTTTAAAGAAAGAACAAGAGCAAAATTTAGAAAGCACTCATATGTAATATATCACAAAAGATTTACAAAGGTTACAAGATGATCTTACAACTACTACAAGGCCTCCTTTATATAGGATTAGGAGGTTACTACAAGACAAACTTACATTATAAAATAAACCTATCTTATATAGAAAACTTAACTATAATTGGGTCCCTCTTGGCAAAACATCTAAAAAGCTCCTGAAAATATGTGAAAGGGGTGAAATATACATGGTATAGCATGTGAAAGTATGATGGAGCATGTGATGGCATGTGAAAATAGGGTGTTGCATGTGAAAGCAAGTGGAAGTGGGGCCTGGATAGTATGGAAAGATGTGAAAATTTGTCTTGGCATGGGTAGATGATTTTTTAGGATTTTTTGGTAGGTAATGTAAGATTATGATGGGATTAGCAGGGATTTAGATAATTATCCTTCGTTGATTCTAGGGTTGTCTTATAGGCATCTTTTCAAAGACCTTGTGTAGATTAGCCTGGAACTTGCCAGTCGTTCTTCGCTGTGCTCTTTCTCCTTTGGATTGAGAGATGTAATTCGCAACCTTAATCTGGATATGTCATGAGTGATCTTTTCTCAAATGACTTCGTATGGGGTTTGATATTCTTTTGTTGCTTTCTGGACTTTTTCCCTGTGCGGATGAGTGTTGGTCTAATTCCAGTTTGCCCAATCTTTTGGCCATATCTCTCTCGGGATGCACTTGTTTTGCTGGAAAAGGATTCTTTCTGTTTTTCTATATATTCTTCTTCCATGGATAAAATGGACACGAGAAATTTTCACCAGAATGATGACTCTGCTTGTACCTGGACTTTTCCATTGATAATCTTCACTGTCCTATGGAACATGAATACCTTTGTTGTGTAGGAATCGTTGAAGCATTTTATCTAATATCTTCTAGGCTTGAACCATAGTAAAAATACTTTAAGAGCTAGTTCAATGTTACCAAAATCCTTGAAGACGTTGCATTTGAATTCCATAAAAATATAATACTGATGGCATAGGTACCAAAAAAAACATAATAGTTCTTGTGGAAAATCCTTGGCTTGTGCCCATAAGGCTTAAGAATGGATCCTCCGTGTTGTCGAAAAACTTGGAGCTCATAATAAGTTCTCCTTTCCATTAAAATTAATGGATCAAAGGGATCCATGAGGTTGAACAACTCTGGTGGATGATCTATTGGTTTCAATGAACTTGTTCCTAATACATTTGAAAACATGAAGATGTGGCTAATTAACTTTTACTTTGACATCATCTTCGTTGGGAAAAATCTCCTTGATAATTCTTCCGGTCGAGACAGAAAATCTGCAAAAAACAAATCTTTCCTTTCAGGTGCTTGACTTGAAACTTATGTGGAGAGAACCATTGAGCCCATCTATGAATCTGATGATTGGGAATAATTTTTGCATTTATCTGGATCATCTTTGGGAAGGCCTTCATATCCATCTCTATTAGAAATTCTGTATGAATAAGGAAGAAATTGAATTTCTTGATTCCATTCTTTACTGCAAGAATTTCCTTGAAAGTGGAGTGATAATGTTGCTCGTCATCTTTGAACTTTCCACTTCATATCCGCATATTTTCCTCGGGCCATTTTTTTCTTCCAATAGAACGGCACTCCAATATTCATTATTGACATCAGTTTGCAGTATCTTCTTTACATCTGAAGGGATGTAGATGGACTTGACATTTTTAATTATCTCCTTTATTTCCCTATCTGCATCATCTTGTTTCTTTTCCCATGATGGAGCATTTTTCTTGAGCATCTATGTGAGCGGAGAAATGAATGTCGAGATATTTGGGATGAAATCTCTTACATAATTTATGACACCCAAAAATTGTTGCATCTACTTTGTTGTGAGGCCGGTATCTGGAAACTAGAGAATTTCCTGACATATATGGGGTCCTAGACTATATGCACCTTGGACAAAATTCATCTCTAGAAAATCAATCTCTTTTTGAGCAAGAACCATTTTTTTGCTAAAAGCATAATTCCATACTATGTTACCAATGCCTCAAATTCATGAACCAAGTTGACATGTTCCTCCAATGTATCACTAAATAACAGGATGCATCAATGTAAACTAAAGAGGTATGGAGGATGGGATGGAATATTTTATCACGACTTTTTGGAACAGGTGCAGTTTTTAATCCCGAATGGCATAACTTTCCATTGAAAATGATGATCGGGGATGCAAAACCCCGTTTTGGCTCTTTCTTCAGGGTAAAATCCCAATTTCCAAAATCCAGATTTAAGATCAAACTTGGAAAAATATTTGGCCTTGGCTAAGTGGGAGAAAAAAGTAAGTTTATTTGGGATAGGGAATTTATCATCTTGGAGGAAGTGGTTGAGCGGCTGGTAGTTAATGACTAACCTGAGTTTTCCTCTTGCCTGCTCAACTCTTTTGTTGACATAAAATGCTTCGCATGCCCATTGTGAATATGATGGCTCTATTAGATCAAATTCTAAGAGTTCTTCACATTCCTTTTTTGCAAACTGAAGATGATCCAGATTCATGCCTGAATGACTGGCTTTTGTTGGATTGATGCTTTCATTCTTCTTAAAAGGGAGCTTGATAAAAAAACTCTTCATTCATCCATAATAGGCTTTTCCTTTTCTTCATAAAATCCCTATGGGATTCAGCACATGAATGCTCAATGAGATTTTGTTCAATATCTTTGATTTGTTCGTCATTGGTGATTTGGAATAACCTTGGAATTTTAGAATAAGGTCTGAACTTCTTCTTAAAGGTTATCTCGTTAGCCCTAATCTGGAGTTGATCTTTTAGTTGTCTGAAAATGTCAAATCCAATAATAAGATCTTTCCCTGGTACATCGGACCCTATTGGCTTGGTTCAATATTTCAATCCTGGAAAAAACTCAATTGTGACTGGGTGCTTGTGATGACAGTTGCGGTCAAGATTCTATTTCATGCAGTGTTGAAATCCTTAAAGTGTGGCACCCATTGATCTTTAGGGAGAACAGCAGGGTTCATGAGTGAACAGGCAGATCCAGTGTCAATGAAAGCAATGACTCTGGTTGGTTTACCCCATGTGGATGAATAAACCTTGAGTTCTACTTGCGGGATGACTGTGATAGCATTGATCTCTTCCTAGTCTTTAGCGGCTGGTTCGGATATTTGATAGCGGTCATCACCATGATCTTCGTATATATCAAGAGAGAATAATATTTCTTCAGTGGTTTCATCCTCCATAGAGAATATTGACTCGAGGTCTTCTTCTTTTTCAAGATGTATGCCAGTGTAATCTTCAATTTCTTGTAAGAGCTTGACAAATTTCCTTGATTGGGGACAATTTCTTGTGAAATGTCCAATCTCGTGGCAATAAAGCATCTGTTCTTTTTGTGAAAATTTTGTGGCCTCCTACGTCTGAAGTATTTTGTGCGCCTCCTGGACCTTAATTTTCCGTCTGGAATTCTTGGCCATCTAAACCTCCTGAATCATCTCCATCGCCTAGATGTGTGGCAGGAACATCCTGATCTGGTGACTAGATCAGATTTGCGACATGCTTTGTCAAGCGCTTGATTCTGTTGGATAATTTGTTTTAGGGCAGAGCGCTTCGTACAAATGTCATCCAATGCGATGAAAATAGCTTGCCTGATGTAACCAAGTTGTGGGATTGTTATGGACTGAAACGTTTCTTCAATGATGGTCATGGTTCGGCTCGCCAACAACTTTGGAAGGGAAGAGACAAAGGCTTGCTTTAGATTGATGTCTCCACCGATCTCGAAGTATATCTTCGCCATTTTTTGAAAATGCTTGTCAATGTCATTTCTATCGAATGACACACATTTCATCTCAAAGAGTTGTCTTCGCATATTTTCTTGTCTTTGGACAGTATCTCCACAGAAAACTTAATGTAGGATTCTGATATTGAAGGCAAAGTCTTGGGAAGTAAGAAAAGTATTTTTGCCTTGAATTCCAAGTGAGTTCCACCAATCTCTAAGGATTCCTGAGAACCGTGAAATGAGTTCTAACAGGATGATATACTTTTCTCGTTCCACCAAATTTTTGGTCACCATCCAAGTATAGAAGTCTTGGATTCTTTGAGGCCATTTTGAAACCTTGACGTCATCTAAGGTGAAAGTGTGGAAACCAGTTCCAACTAGTTTTGACGCCATGGGCTCATATCCTGTTTCTGGGATTGGTTCTTCTATCATGCCTCCTTGTTCCTCATCTACTTCAGATATTTTTGGGTCTCTTTGCTAGTTGACAAATATCGGGGGATCTTCATCTTCGGAAGAGTTTGTTGGGGATTCATTGCTTGATTGAGAGTTGTCTTCAATTATTTCATTGTCTGATGAATTTACATATTCCGACCATGGGGTATCTTCTTCTGATATATTTCTTGGATGGGAGACATAGAGGTCTAGAGCCTTCTGATCAGAAATCATCAGATTTTCGAGGTTGGACCCTTTTGAACTTTCACCATGATCTCGTCTTTTCTTGGTTTGTTTTTGCGCTGCAAGAACATCTTTTCTTTCCCAAACCATTTTGTAATATCAAAATCATGTTCTTCTTTTAAGGGTTGGGTAAAAGAAACAGGATTTTGTGAGGTAGTTGGAAAAGTACAAAAGGTATAGTCCAATTTTGGTGGGGAATAAGATTGTGGCGACATAGGGAAGAAGGTAGATTTTGAAGGGAAAATTGGGGTCTTTTGTGACTCAAAGTGGTCATTTCTCAGAAGTTGAATTTGTTCTCTAATTTAAATCGTCTTCTTTTGTTATTATTGGAAGAATTGGAAAAATGAAGTTCCTGGCAGACAAATCTCATATTGTAAATTTGTCATCCTTAGTTCCAACGCTTTGATTAGTCCTGCATGGTGAGACGATGTCTACTCCACTTTTTCTCAATTGTTTCCACCTTGCTCATCATTTTGTTTTGTTGGGGGCCACGTTCTTTATGGTGTTGCTGATGTTGTTCAGTACTTTGTTTTGGCACATGGAATTTTCTGATTGCCAGTTCATTGTTGCTTCGATGTCACTTGTTGGGGGTTTTTCTCCAGTAGGTAGCACTATGTTTTTCTTGGAAATTTTGGAGCATGGCTTATACCCTCTTTTTCAAAAAGTTGAAGTGAAGGAAAATCTTGGGTATAACTAGAGCTTGAAGGACTTAGCATGAATATCTGTGGTTGTGTGGGATTTGTGGTTTTTTTAGTTTTTTAGGTATGAGCTTATGGTGGTTTGGGTTTGGGTGTGGTTTCACTATCTTCCTAGCTTGGAGTGAATTTTTCTAATAATTTTGGCCATTCTTGGGGTTTTTAACTAATAAGAAATTCATATTTACCTCGACGGGTTAATAAGCCAATAGAAGGGTCTTTATTTTCATATTTTGCTCGAAATTGCTTTTTAGTGGTTTTTCCTTTTTTCTTAGATTTCGGTTTGGTCTTGTTGAGGCCAAATCTTTCCCAATGACGCAGATGGTGTTCATTATATTCTCTAATTGGGTCTTCCAAATAGTTTGGCAGTCACAACCAAGATCCCAAGGATAGTGTCTCGTAAAGGGTCATTTGAACCACCAAACTCTTTTTCCTTCTTTGTTAAAGTGTTAACACCAGTCATGTTCTTCCATGATGCTTTGTATATTCCAGAAGAATTCTCCGTCAGGTTTAGGGTATGTATCTGTTGTATATTTTGGTTGAATTATTTGGCAAGAGAAGATGGTTTTATTGGGTTTTTTTAAATAGGAATGGTCAAAGCTTATGGAAACGGTTTTGTCATTTCTTTTGGTAAACGTTGCCTCACCAGATTGTAGAGATTCTTCTGTGCCCTTAACTTTTCATAATTTGTGATCTAGGAATCAGGAAGAATTTTTACAAGCTCATCTCTATAGATTTGTCTAGGTATTTGGGTACACATGGTGTTTCTTTTGGTAGCATCAATATTCAAGAGTAAAGCATTTTCTCCGCCAGGAAGGCAGAGATCCATGGCATGATTTTGGACCCGCCATGTCATTTGGTGATGAAGAGTGGCTTGGATAGAATCTTTGGGTTATGGAGCTCCTTGGATATGGACTTAGATTTTTAGTGCTTCGATTAAGTATGGGTCATAGAGGGACATGTTGAAATTTGGAAAGATAGTTATGAAGATAGTCCCAAAATTCAAGGTAACTTCTACAGTACCTAAATTCACATGTTGGTACTCCAAGTATCTTGTATCTGGAAGAGAAAGTTGAGCTACAACAGGTTGACCATTTCTTCCGTGATATGTTAAAGCGATTCGGATAGCACCAAAATGGATATGGGTAAAACCAAGATCTCTCCATTGTCTGGGAAAATCATCTGGGATTTGAAGGGTGATAAATTGTTCCTCTCAAATGGCAAGAATAGGATGCTGGTCAAGTTTTGAGGCAGCAACATATTCTTTGACTCCTTTTGGTCTGCGTTGGACTAGGGAACGAATTTGGGTCCAGGGTGCAAATGATTTTTTGGCAAAAGCTGAGTAAGGGTTTATGAGGTGTAGTTTAGTGGAGGATACTTTCTATTCATCGGGTAGGATATCTACTTCATAGAGGTAATCATATTTTTTGGACAAGGTTTTATATAGAGTAGGGGACATATTCAATTTTGCAAGGGAAGAGGATGATAGAAATGACTCAGACATATTTAGTAAATTGTTCCTCCCTCCTAAAGGATGGGCTAGCTCTGATACCACAATATAAGGAACTGAGCAAGACACTCTAAGAAAGTAAACTAAATCATAGATATGAAAGAAAATGGTAAAAGAAAATATGATCACTTTTAGAAGAGACGAACTTCTTGTCAAGGGCGCAAGTCACAAAAAGAATCTTTACATTACTATCAAATGTAGGGACAAAGTGGTATCTCGAGTGCTGGTCGACGGAGGATCAGGAGTCAACATCTTCCTGCTCTCCACCCTACGGGACTTGGAATTTATTTGAGGGAGGTCAAGGAAAGCCACATAAGGCTAAGGGCCTTTGACGGTTCGCAAAAGGATCTTATTGGGGAAATTTATCTAGCCTTTCAGATCAGGCACGGTCGACTTTCCAGTATTATTTTAAGTGATGGACATTTTCTTTACTTATAATTTGATGTTGGGTAGGCCCTAGATACATATGGAAGGGGTCATGTCGTCTACCTTGTACCAATGCATAAAATTAGATTGGGGATGCCAAGAGATCATGGTCCACGGTGAGTGAGGTCACTCCGCCTATTTGGAGTATGTTGCCATTCATTGAAGGGCTAGACGGAGTCGCTTTCCATGCTGTAAAAATCATGAAGACTATAAAAGAGGAGAAGACTGAACAAAATCCGAAAATGCAATCGCTGTATAGATCCAAGATGGTCGTGAGGGAGATGATGAAATATAGATATAGGCCAGGAACAGGGTTGGGAGCCAAGTCAGATGGGGTCATAGAGCCAATTGAACACAATGGGATGAAAGGAAGGGCTGGCATAGGATATAGCCTTTAGAAGGGAAAACTCGTACCGTTAGCTCTGGGAAAAAGGTTTTTGTGTCAGAGATTGTTTCAAGACCGGGACAAAGTTCAACACTCGATGATGATATCATCGACGGGATGGGGAAGCTGTTCGTGAATATGATTGAAGAATACTGTGAAGGAACTAAAATCAAGACACCGACTATCAGGGATGCCGAACCTAGGGAAGAGTTGCAGAATTGGACGTCCAGTCCATCTTTGGTTCATCGAGAGTCTTGGTAGTATGGAACTGTAAAAGTTTTCTTTTTAAATAACACGGTCAATTAAAGCCTATACTGTGTCTGTAACTTTTTGTCATTTGCCTTTTTTGAATGCTTAAGACATTCCCCTTTTGATGAAATAAAAAGAATCTTTTTCATAAATATTGCAACTCTTTTTTACTGCTTTATTTATACCTAGCTTTTCTTTTTAGTAAGCAAACCATTAAAACCGCCTTCCATGATTATGACATGTAACAAAACCGTTGAACGCAATGATCAGTATGAGGAATATGACAGAAGTATGATGCCATACAATCTCCCATAGGAGATTGAACAACTGGAGAGTTAGAAGAAGCCCAACATTGAAGAAACGGAAGTAGTTAATCTTGAAAGCGAAGAAGACATGAAAGAAACAAGAATCAGCATTCACCTAGAAGTCGAGCAGAAAGAAAAATGATTGAGCTCCTCCGACAGTATGGTGAAGTGTTCGTGTGGTCCTATGATGACATGGCAATATTAAGCACCGATATTATCTCGAATTGACTACCCACTGACCCTAACAGACCGTCAATCAAGCAGAAGTCCAGGAAATTCAAGCCTGATTTAAGTCGGAGGATAAAAGAAGAGGTGACCAAGTGGATAGAAGCAAATGTAGTAGTAGTCACCAACTATCCAAGCTGGTTTGAAAACATCATCCCAATGCCCAAAAAGGATGGAAAGATCAGAAGATGTGTGGATTATTGGGATCTCAACAAAGCTAACCCAAAGGACGATTTCCCTTGTTGAATATCCACATCCACATCGACAATTGTGCCAAGCATGAACTGCAATCGTTTGTGGATTGTTCTGTTGGATATCATAAAATTCTAATGCATGATAAAGACATAGAGAAGATAATTTTCACCACTCCTTGGGGAGTCTACTATTATAGGGTCATGTCGTTCGGTCTCAAGAATGACATCGCCACCTACATGAGGTCCATGACGACCCTCTTTCACGACTTGATTCATAAGGAGATTGAAGTTTATGTGGATGATGTCATCATAAAATCTCAAAAGAGTTCAGAGCACTTGGACGATTTGAGGAAATTTTTCGAACGCCTGCGAAGGTATGGCTTGAAGCTGAATTCGGCAAAGTGCGCATTTGGAGTCCCTGCTGGAAAACTATTGGGTTTTATTGTAAGCATGATAGGGGTAGAACAATACCCACCAAAAATCAAGGTCATCCAGGAATTACCACCACCAAAAAGCAAGAAAGATGTCATGAGTTTCTAGGGAAGATTGAATTACATAAGTCACTTCATAGCCCAGTCCACATTAATCTATGAACCTATCTTCAAACTGCTAAAGAAGGAGGCTACCACGAAATGGATGGAGGAGTGCCAGAAAGTTGTCGACAGAATCAAAGAGTATCTTTCAAACCCGCCAGTACCAGTTCCCCTGAATTAGGGAAATTATTGTTGCTCTATTTGTTAGTCTTGATCAATACCCTCGGCTATGTGATGGGGCAGCATCAAGAAACTGGAATAAAGGAGAAGACCATCTACTACTTAAGCAACTCACACCATGCGAGGCCAAGTATACTTTGATAGAATGCACTTGTTGTGATCTGATCTGGATTGCTTAGAAGCTAAGGCATTACATGTCAGCATACACCACACATTTGATATATTGACTCGATCCACTCAAGTACATTTTTCAGAAACCAATGCCTACCGGAAAGTTATCTGAGTGGAAAATTCTCCTCGATGAATTTGATATTGTGTAGATAAGTCATAAGGCTATCAAAGGATAAGCTTTAGCCGACCACCTCACTGAGAATCCAGTGTATGGGGATTAAGAACCACTTACCACATATTTCCTAGAAGAAGAAGTACTATTCGCCGGGAAGACATCGCAGAATCATGCCCCGGATGGAGGTTGTTTTTCAATGGAGCAGCAAACTTCAAAAGAATCGGGATTGGGGCAGTCCTGATTTTGAAATCTGGACAATACTATCCAGCATTGATAATATTTCCGTGTACCAATAATATGACTGAATACGGGGCATGCATCCTTAGAATCAGAATGGCAGTCGACATGAACATCAAAGAACTTTTGGTCATAGGAGATTTTGATTTGCTGATACACCAGGTCCAAGGAGAACGGTCAACTAAGAATGTTAAGATACTGCCATACCTACATTGCGTAAAGGAGTTGTCAAGAAATTCACAAAGATTGAGTTCAACATGTCCCCATGATTCAGAACGAGTTTGTCGACGCCCTTGCATGCTTATCATCTATAATTCAGCATCCAGACAAGAACTACATCGACCCATCGAGATAGAAATCAAGGATCAACATGACTGTTGCTTCCATGTGAATGAAAAACCAGATGGGAGACCTTGGTATCATGACATCAAGAAAATCTTGCAACCCAGGAATACCCAGAAAATGCTACAAATGGTCAACTTAGGTTTGCTAAGATGTGTAGACGCTGTTGAAGCAACCATATTGTTGGAAGAAATACATGCAGAGACATGCGGACCACACATGAATAAGTTCACGTTAGCCAAGAAGATTTTGAGAGCTGGATACTTTTGGATGACCATGGAAAGCGATAGCATCCGCTATGTGCAGAAATGTCACAAGTGCTAGATTCATGGAGATTTCATCTAAGTTCCACCAAATGAGTTAAACGTAATGGGTTCACCCTAGCCTTTCGCCTCCTGGGGCATGGAAGTGATACGACCCATAGAGCCTACAGCATCAAAAGGACATCGTTTCATTTTGGTAGCCATCAATTGTTTCACCAAATGGGTTGAGGCATCTACTTACGAGGCCGTTACAAAGAAGGTGGTGGCAGATTTTGACCGAAACGACATCGTTTGCAGATTTGGGATACCGAAGTCCATTATCACTAAAAATGCTGCTAATATTAGTAGAGACCTCATAAGGGAAACCTGCGAGAAGTTCAGAATCGTCATCTGCAATTTCACAGCTTACAGACCACAAATGAATGAGGTAGTCGAGGCAGTTAACAAGAATATCAAGAGTATTCTGCGAAAGATAGTGGACAATCACAGACAATGGCAAGAGAAGTTGACCTTCGCTTTGTTGGGTTATTGGACTACTATGAGAACATCTAGTGAGGCAACGCCGTACATGTTGGTATATGGCACCGAAGCGGTGATACTCGCAGAAGTTGAAATATCATCCTTAAGAGTCATTAAAAAAGCAAAATTGGACTACGTAAAGTGGATACGGGTCAGGCAAGAACAACTCATGCTCATTGACGAGAAAACAATGAATGTAGTATGTCATGGACAGCTATACCAGAATAGGATGGACAATGCATTTAACAAAAGAGTGAAGCCTCGCCAATTCACATGTGGCAGTTGGTTCTAAAGAAAATCTTTCCCTATCAAGAAGAAGCTAAAGGGAAATTTGCACCGAACTGGGAAGGTCCTTACGTGGTCCACAGAGCACTATCTATTAGAGCTCTAATCTTGGCAAAAATGGATGGAAGATTCAACACGAAGCTGATCAACTCGGATGCAATCAAGAGATATTATGCTTGAAGATAGATAGAGTTAGGATTTTGATGTAACAGAACTACGTTCAACTTGGCTTCCCACGGAGAGATACGTAGGCAACCCACGTAGGGTTTGGTTTCTACCCCTTTATCTTGTAATAGAAAAACCAAATGTCATTTTTTGTATGTTGTTCAGGAACTACGCCAACTTGATTTCCTAAGAAAGGAATACGTAGGTAATCCTTATCGAATTCAGTTGTCTTTTGTAATTGAACTGCGTTCTTGCCTTATTCCGCTTGGATACGTAGGCTGTCTGAGTTAGACTCGGCCATTTTCGTTTCTCAATCTCATCAATTTACTTTTATTGTAGTTGAACTACGTTCTGACCTTATTCCGTTTTGGATATGTAGGCTGCCTGAGTCAGGCTCAGTCGTTTCCTCACATTTCATCATTATCCCACGAACTACGTCCAGACCTGATTCTATTTTGGATATGTAGGCAACCTAAAAGAGTTCGGTCATAGCCTTAGGAAACCTCTGTAATGCATTAGCCTTAGTTAGGATGCAGTCGCAACGGCCAGTAGCCACATTGTCAAAGACACCATGGAAGATCGACATCGACGGGATGAAATTCGCAGAGAGATGCGTTCGCGTGCGAAGAACCTTTTGTAACATGTCATATCTGGGACAACGGCGTTTTCCTTAGGCACATTACCTAGTGGATTTTCTAAAACAAAAGAACAAAAAAATTCGGGACGACAGCGCTTGCCTTAAAAGAACAAGTATTTTCAAAATATTTTATATATATATATATATATATAAAGTAATATGTTCCATCTATCGAACTCCGTGGCGCAGTCATGTCAAAGGCTGGGGAAAGAAAACACCGTGGTCAACGCAAACCAACCCCCACCCCCCCCCCTCCCCCACCCCAACTAAGAAGTTTTCTTTGAGTGAAAGGTTAATAGAGAGTAAATAATCGCTCGAACCACACTAGGGTAAATGAAGGAACCGCCACTTGCCTAAGATTATCTCTCCTTCCTCTTACTTCAAGCACAGCTAAAATTAACTCTTGAGTTCTTTATAGGTGCCTCAGAATCAGACAGCTGATATGTAAATCTATAAATAGCAAACTGTCTACTCGCCATATCACTTATCAAAGACCTGTAAATAACAAACTGTCGGCTCAACCAATAGGAGCACCTTGTACAAGTCACACATCGGCTTCACCAATCGAAGTTTTGTACATAGAAAAATAGTCAGCTCAATCAATCGGAGCTCCTTGTACAAATAAAACGTCAGCTTCTCCAATTGGAGACTCATATATAGCAAACTGCAAACTTTGCCAATGAAAAGCAATCCTCAGCACCGCTCCATCAGTCACGAATGCTGGAATAGACAATTGCGAACCTCAATACCAATGTTCTGCTAATCGATGGTCGTAACTGAGCTTCGCAGCTAAGAGTATCTCTTGGCATGCAAATATTTCGTTTTGCTATTACCTTGAATGTTTTAACATTTGTTCATGTTGCATTAGGCATGATTTTGATCGCTCCCAAACAGGGGCTACTTTACATTTCAATGCAAAGCTCTCCCAATAAGCAGAGATGCATTCTACAAATCAAGCTCTCCCAGCAAGTGGAGACATTTCTTAGTGCAAAGCTCTCCTAGCAAGCGGAGACGCACTTTACCAATCAATATCTCTCTATAAGCGGAGAAAATTTTCAAATGCCCCGAAAATAGTACCCAGCCCGGCTAACAAATCAAGTCAGGATCAAGTGTCCCATCATCCCAATCCCAAATAATGGCTCGCCGACAGCCAAGCATTATCATTCTTGAATCAATTATATTGCATCTTAATATATTCTGCATTACAATAGATTGGTATCTGTGTATTTTATTTTGTTTTGCAGGAACAAAAACCGCAACGTGGAACTACTTCTTAGCAGCAGATCGAACTACATCGCTATAGGGACAGCCAAGCCAGTAGCAGGCTCAAGATCCCAGCTCAAAATTTCGAATCATTCAAATCAGTCGGCAAAATTCAAGCCATCATGAGTGACCAATCTTCTATCTCACTGTATCGTCATAATACAATACTGGGCAATTCCTGCGAGTGTTGTTTCCCCAAAGTCCCTACTCCAGAACTACATGAGGCTTAATCCTCGTTAAGCGCGAGGTATGTAATCAATTTAAATCCAGAATTCGGCCCAATATTCCCAAACTCTCCAAGATTCTTCATCAATTCATAATTTTCATGTCATTCTTGCACTGCGTACCTAAAGTCGGGACAAAATTGGCTTTGGTTCAATTTCTTTGCCCAAAAATTCTTTCATCGTCTCTGGTCAAAGAGGGGCAGCTGTTGACGGTCAATTTTGACCCTACCTTTTAAAATCAATTTGTTCACGCTTAACAATTTACAACAAATGATTTAAAAGTATTTTTTTTATTAATGAAAGTCTGTTTTTTAAAATTAATTAAGCATTAGTTTCAAAATTAATCACATAGTACTAATATTGTGTAATTACGAATATATTTACTATTATAAAATAACTTTTGTCTATACATTACGTAGGTTTTATAATTTGACAAAATTACTCCTTAACTTCCAGTAAATTAGGTTATTATTTTAATATTTTGGAATTAGTGATTGTATACCTTGAAAATGGTATCTACAATTATATTTGATTTGCGATTCTAAAAACATGTGATTTATTTTTATACTAGTTGTTAGGTAGTAGATGCTAAGCGTAAGTAAAGGAAATAAGAAATGCAAACCAAAAAGGTTATAATGTTGGGCCTCGAGCTGGCTGCAGCGGGGGCTTGAGGTCTAGATGGGCTAATAGAGATGACTTATCGATGGAGGATCAATTATAACGAGGGCCTCAAAGATGGCCTTTTGCGGTTAATAATGAGCAATAAATGAAGAACAATAAATGAACAATGAAAGAATAAGCAATAAATGTGATGAATCAATTGTTTAAGCAAAGAGCAAAGAATGTTCTATTGTATTCAATATGTCGTGTAATGATCTGAATCCCCTTAAAAGATGACAAGGGTTCCCTTTATATATGAGGGGAAATCCCAACATAGTACATGTGTAATAATGACGAGTAAATGCTACTGGTGTATAATGACTTAGTACGGATTTGTACTATTCTTGCAGACCTAGTCAGCTCTAACCATGTGTCTTTGGGAGCTTTCCTGCCTTTCCATAACGGTCATCAATTTGTGTTGCTCCAAATTCGACCTCCGATGTGCTCCCTCGAGGGAGCATCTTGGGGGCATACTCCAAATTTTCCTTCTAGCTCCTCGAGGACGGGTATGAAATTCTACGATAACCCCGAAGTCGAACTCTTCCAATTTTGGATGTATACAGATAGTCCTCGCATTTCTTAGAATGAAATGATAAGGAACAATCTTGACCTCGACTTTCTCGAACATCACATGATGACGTCATGCTCGTGACTTAAGCGCTCGAAGTGACTGGAACGTCCCATCAGTCCGTCTCCCTAGAAGCATTGAATATACCGCCGATTCGCTTTCCCAAAAGAGGTGATCGTGTCGCCGATCCATTTCCCCAAAAAGCATTTTTTGCGCCATTGATACATTTTCCAAAGGCATTTATTGCCCTATCGGTTACGCTACTATCCCTCTTATAAATGGGGGATTGCTTGAGACAAGACTTTACTCGGTCTTTATTCAACAGCCTTTACCCCTTTCCCTTCTTTACATCCTCCTCCAAACTCCTATTTTTATGGTCCAAACTCATGGTCATAAGGTCATACGGCAATAACTTTGTCAGTTATGCCATGGCTCTTTTTCAAAGCTTTTCCTCACTGAGTGGGGTTATACTGAGTTGTTGTTGTTGTTGGCTCGAAATAATGAGGGACGGGCCTCTAATTCTTCCCGTATCAGAAGATATGTGGACCGTAAATCGCTGCTCATCTCTCTTAACTTCAACCTGGTGTGGCACCTCATTCATTTTGCTTTACATGGAGTGAGGTGGCATCATTTACTAACTTTTGCATCCCACACTGGTGCAATGTCTCAAGAAGTGGCTTCACAATAGTAGTGCTGACGAGACCCATACTTGCCAAATTTTCACCAAGCCACAATTTTCCTTGCTTGTTAAAAGATTTTGCTATTTGATAGGTTATAGCTCATCTTTCATCTATTGTTGTTTTTGAGGAGATTCTCGAAGATGTCGCTCTGAAGATCGAAATGGGGTCCCCGAGGAAATGGTTCTCGTAGATGTCGCTCCCAAGGATATACCTTCAAAAGTAGATTAGGCTTTTTAGATGTTGTTTTTTGCTTCTTTGTTTCTGTGTAAGGACCCCTCGTGGGCTTTTGTAATCGTTTTTTATTAATACAAAAGTTTCTTCGATTTGCCTTTGACTTGTGCTGAACTTCCACTTTACCTTTGATCGGTCTGAATACTAGACCCGAACATCGTAATCCCTTTGGTTCTCAATTGGTTAATATAATATTCCTTGAAATTCTTTCTCATCCCTCGGACTAAGTTTGGATTGATCCGATACAAACTTAGGTCGTCGGTACTTCTGAGTTCGAGTTAATTGAGAGCAGGGTCTTGCTTTCCTTTGGAATAAAGCTTAGACTTTTTAGGCCTTGTTTCTAGTCCTCGAGTGAGAGTTTGCTTGATCATCTACAAATAAAGATAGCCCTTAGGCCTTTACAAATAGTCCCCGAGTGAGAGTTTGCTTGAACTTGGATGGCCTCAAACTGAGCAAAATTTGGCTTTGAACTTAAAATGAAGATAGCCCTAAAGAGTTATAGATAGTCCCTGAGAGAGGATACACTCAAACTCGGGTGGCCCTTGCGCTAAAATAATCGAGAGAGCATTTAAATTTGAACTTAAAGTGAAGATAGCCCTGAGGCTTTATTAATAGCCCCCGAGCGAGAACTGACTCGAACTCGGGTAGCCTTTTAATAGTCGAGTGGGCATTTGCTCGAACTCGAAGTAAAAATAGCCTTGAGGCTTTATGAATAGTCCCCGAGTGAGAACTGGCTCGAGCTCAAGTAGCCCTTGGGCTTAATAGTCGAGCGAGCGTTTGCACAAACTCGAAATAAAGATAGCCCTGAGGCTTTATGAAAAGTCCCTGAGTGAGAACTTGCTCGAACTCGGGTAGCCCTTGGGCTTGATAGTCAAGCGAGCGTTTGCACGAACTCGAAATAAAGATAGCCCTGAGGCTTTATGAAAAGTCCCCGAGTGAGAACTGGCTCGAACTCGGGTAGCCCTTGGGCTTAATAGTCGAGCGAGCGGTTGCTCGAACTCGAAGTAAAGAAAGCCCTGAGGTTGTAAGAATAGTCCCCGAGTGAGAAATGGCTCAAACTCGGGTGATCTGGGGGCTAAATAATCGAGTGAGTGTTCGCTCGAACTCAAGAAAAAAAGGTAACCCTGAGGCTTTATACATAGTTTCCGAGCGAGAACTTTCTCGAACTCGGGTAGCACGGGGGCTAAATAATCGAGTGAATGACCACTCGAGCCAAATTCGTAGATTGTTCCCAATAGTTTCTGACAATCCAATTCCTGATGCTTTGGTTCTGATGCCAACATTAAGACGTAAGCGGTTGAAGTGACTGAATGGATGCTTTGGCACGATTCTCAAAATCATTAATTGTAGGCGGCCAATGGTCGGCCTTCTGGCTTCCTCCGCACGTTCAAACGATCTTTATAAATAGACCAAACCTCATAACTTTGTCGGTATTACTCCCTTAGTGCTTCCAAGATTTCATTTAGCCCCTTTCAATTTCCTTGAACTCTCCCTTTTCTTTTCTAACGATAATTTCCATTTTCTCGGATCCTTCACTTTAAAAATGGCAAAGACCTCTAAAACTATTCCTCAAAAGTAAAAATCTTCATCATCTTCTCGAATGACTAAATGTAAACCGGTAGTTCCTCCTAGTATCGAGGAGTGTACTCCTGGGCCCTATGATACATCTTCTGATTTCCGAGTTGAAAACCCTTCTTCTGTTCTGGGGAGATGCGAGCCCATGTCTCGATATATTAGTATAATAACTGAAATCAAGAAGGTTAAGGTCGACTGTCGTTGGGGGAAAATGGTGCAAGTAGAGATTCCTTCACGAGGGGAAGACATAACCAAGCACAAGGCCGGTTTCCTCAGTATATACACATATCCTTTTACCTTAGGCCCGGTAAAAGCCTCTTTACCGTCAATAGATCTAGTGATCCTTGACTTCTGCAGCCAATATTAGGTGATGCTTGGGCAAGTTTATTCATCATTTTGGCGCATTGTTTATATGATTAGGTATCTCTCAAACATGGTCGAGGGGATGCCTTTTACCCTCGACCATCTAATTAGACTATATAGCCCTCGGCTTTACCGAGGTGGCTTGCTTAAGCTGAAACGTCGATCCATGAAGGCCTTTTTTCCTAGCATCGATGAAGACAAGGATCGGGGATGGATGAGCCGCTTTTTCCAAGTTATGACCTCGGACCTAATCCCTTCTAAGAGAATGTCGTTCCTCGAAAAATTGAACATAAATCGTAAGTAAACATGTTCCACTAATCGGATACCTTTTCTTGATTTTGAACTAACTTTTTTTGATGATACAGCTGTCAAGTGGTACCCTGATGCTGTCGAGGAACTTCTGGGATGGATCTGACAACTCGATTTGGTCTTCCCATATGCTAAGTGTGTGTGGTGCGATCTAGCTAAGGCCCATTGGGAGGCCAAAAGTCATGGTGAGTTTTATCTCTGTTCATACTTGAGCTCTATAGAGATGGTATCTATCGCTAGTATTCTCTTCCTTTGTGCTTATACAGGTCTTGGAGAGGCTATTTTGATGAGGGAACCCCCGCCTGGGGAAGCAGATATCCCAAAGCCCGACAAGGAGAAAAAGAGAAATAAGAAATCACCGGCCGGGTCCCCAAAGCCAAAAAAAGCTAAAGTTCGAAAGCCCGAGGCTGATTCAGTGGCCTTAACTCGGGTAGTGGCCGGAGGTCTTTATGATGAGGGCGAAGAGAGTGATGATTGCCCGTTGGTACTCAGGGGAGAAGAAATAATGTTGCCTCGAAATCTACTAAGCTGAAGGTGACTGAGTCGGAGGCACCGAGGTGGTCCCATCCCGAGATGAGGGGATTTCGGGCGAAGTCCCCTAGCCGACCAATGACATAAGCGCATTTGATGCCGAGGGGCATTTGGCTGGTGAACTCTAAGGAACCAATGATGAAGCCCCTAGGAGGGGGATGAGCGCCCCCGTTGAATCAGTCGAGGTGATCAATATAGATGAGCCTCTATCGGGCCCGTCATTCTCTCCTAGGCAGATACAGGATGCCCAAGATATGAAAATTACCATCGAGGGGGCATCCCCAAGAGAGAACAGTACGTTTGAAGGATTTTTTGCAGGGGTTGAGGAAGGCCTCGATATCGATGCCTCGTTGATCTATGAAGAAGCCGAGAAGCTTCAACAATAGGTAATCTTGATTTGACCGTTGTATCTTGAGTTTCGATTCTTGCTTTTCTGACTCCCTTCTTTTGTGTTTTCAGGCCTTCAAGCTCTCCAACCAAGCCTTTTCCAAGTCACAAGCGGAGTTGGCTCGTTGTGAGGACAAATTTAGGAAGCTCGTTTCTGAATTGGGCAAACTTAAGGCCCTTCATGCCCAAAAGGAGGGGGAGCTAGGTGACCTTCGAGCTCATTTGGAGAGGATATCTCGAGAGTGGGCCGATCTCGATAAGCAGGTAATACGACCCTTGTGGTCTTATTTTTGTGCTTTAGTCAATTGAGTGTTTGATATCTTAATCTAGCTTTTTCAACTTAAGCAAAAAGATGATTTAATGTGAGAGGAGCTTAGAGCCAGCGGTACCAAAATCCTTGGGCTGAGCAGCGCATGGATGAGGTATCTTCCGATAGAGAAGCTCTTGGAGAGAAGCTGGCCTCAGTTGAATGCCAACTCCAAGGGGTGACGGAAGAAAGCTGTAAGTACAAAGACCTCTATGTTGAGCTAGTCGTTGAGCTATCTACAACTATGTCTGATGTTGCTGAGCTTATGTCCTCATACAGAAAAGATGTTGCTAATGCAAATGCTCGAGCCAGGAAAGTATCCGAAGAGGTCGAGCTTAAACTGTCCCAAGCCTTAGAACATGCCCGATTAAGATCTAGGAGACAGGCTCTCGAGGATATATATGTAGGGGGAATCGATTTGTCTATCGAGATTGAGAGGGTGAAGGCCCTAAAAGAAGAATCGGCAACTCCACTTTCTCCCGAGGATGGTTCAACCAGTGGTTCGACCAGTGGCTCTGATGATGATGAAGACAAAGGTGAAATCCCCTAGGGGGAAGAGGCCGTTGATGACCCGGGGGTCGAGGGCCAGGACGTTGAAGGCACAACTTCCAAGGGAGCTCCGTCTGGTCAAGTAACCCCAGCGGTAGATTAGGTTTTCATTTGTTCCCTTTTTAAGTAAGGTCTCCAGGCGTGAGCCTTGTAGATATGACTTTATGAAACCTTGTCATATATATATATATATATATATGGATTTTTGCTTCTCGTCAGTTCTTGTTTTCCCTTTTGCCTTTTTGGAATAAATTTTGGCGTTTGTCGATAACCGGTTCGATGTATCGAACTTATTATATAAACCCTTTGGGTTTTCATTCTCGATGAGTGATTGATGATAGTTAACCGTTCAGGGCTCAATCCTCAAGTCAAGTTTTGACTCAGGCTCATTGACCCTTAGGTTTTCGACATACTAGCCCTTAAGCTCTTACGTATTGGCCCTTAGACTCTTTTGGCTGGCTCTTTGGCTCTTACGCATTGGCCCTTAGGCTCTTTGGGCTGGCCATTAGGCTCTTACGTATTGGCCCTTGGGCGCTTTTTAGATTGGGTCGATGCGACCTCTGATATGGCTATAGTTTTCCCCATGTTAGCTGAAGTTTTTGATTATGCCTTGGCATGTTTTGTGTTCGTCCGACTCTTCGACGGCTCAAATAAGAACCTCAATTATGAATCGATATGCGACGACAATCAAGTACCTCAGGAGGTTCTCATGAAGGCTGATTTTTCGAAGCCTTTTGTTGAACGCTGATTGTCTCGAAGCCTTTTGTTGAACGCTGATTGTCTCAAAGCCTTGTCATTGTTTGGAGCCGATATGATTGAAGCTCCTTTGTTTATGCCGGGGTAGCCTGATTAACTGGTTCTTTTCGAAGTATTTTGAAGTATTTGGAGGCCTTTAGTTCTATAGCGGCAGTTGGACGTCTCCGAGCCGCGTTAATTTGGTCAGAGCCTTTTAATGCAACCGTAGTCGATTATCCTTAGGTGAGATGACATCGACGTCTATATCAAGGGTATGCCTTTTTAGGGGTCTTACAAGTTTGATATATAGCCTTGGCCTTAATATCGGGGTTGTGCCTTTTTAAGGCCTTACAAGTTTTGGCATGCCTCGTTGAGGTCTTACAGATTTGGGGTTGCCTCGCTGAGGGCGTACGAGCTCGAAGTTTCCTGATCAAGGTCTTACGAATTCGATTTTTCGATGGTTCAATAAGCTTACTATCGATGACAGTCCCCGAGTGTTCGCCTTTGGCCCTCGAGCTGTCTTATGAAAAAATAGTGGATTTATTCGAGGCACAAAGTGTTTTGATAAGCAATGGGGGATTCCTTAATTACTTGATATATGTGTACATATTTTTTGCTTTTGGGGACTCGATTATTCTATATGGACATGGTTCATTTGACCCTTTGGCCCAATACAACATTCTCCTATCGAGGTCCTCCTGGGCATAGTTTGAGTTCTTTGAAGAAGTGACCTCCTGGGGTGATGGCCCCCAGTATTTGAGGTTGATCAGAGAGAAGCCTTGAACACTTTATGAGTTCTCCTTAGGTAGCATATGGATGTTGCCTCGTTAAAAACCTCGTCGGTAAAACCCGTTCGGGATAAAATCTAGTCTAAGGAAAAAAGAGTGCAACGCATGCTTTAAAACCCAAGGTCTTCTAGGTCTTCGAGCTGGAGGGTGCTTTGATTCCTCTCAATCGGACACCTACAATAGGTTAGTATAAAACATAAATGAAAAGGGAGAAGGTTGTAACTTACCATTGATACCGCTAGAGCTTCGATTCGTTTTTTATTGCTTGCTCCGATGATGTGGCACGGTCCTTTATTTACTTATTCGGGTGGAGCCAAGAACATAGGTTGTGGTCGCTATTTGTCTGTTTGCTTGTCTTTTGGTCTCTTCGACATAGAGGGCATAGATGTTGGCGTTGTGTCATGCACCGCGAACATCTCTCTTGCTGCATGTTGTTCCGTGTACATTGCTTTTACACTATTCTTGGTTGGAAACTTCATCATTTGATGAAGGGTTGAGGGTACTGCCCGCCCTCATACTGTGTATCCACGGCCTTCCAAGTAAGACATTGTATCTCATGTCGCCTTCGATGACGTGAAACTTGGTATCTTGGATTGTTCGGGCTACATTGACCGGGAGGATGATTTCCCCTTTTGTTGTCTCGTTCGCCATGTTAAATCCATTGAGGACTCGAGAGGCGAGTACGATCTGGTCGAGCAGTCCAAGCTTCTCCACCATTCTCGACCTGAATATGCTAGCTGAGCTACCTAGATCCACGAGCACACGTTTAATATGAATTTTATTCAAAAGAAAAAAAATTACTAGTGCGTCATTATGAGGCTAAGACAAGGTCTCATTGTCCTCTTTGTTGAACGTGAGGGCATCCTTTGGTATGTAACTCCGAGTTCGCCTTTCCCTGGTGATGGATATCTTTGTCCGCTTGAAAATGGGTTCCTGTGGGACGTCAACCCCTCCAACGATCATGTGGATGACATGCTATGGTTCTTTTGGTTTGTTTTCCTGTTTGCATCTCTTTCTCGGAAATGGTTCTTAGCCCAGTCACTGAGAAACTCACGAAGATGTCCTTCGTTGAACAAACGGGCTACCTCCTCTCTAAGCTTCCTGCAATCCTCGGTCCTATGACCGTGAGTGCCGTGATACTTACATATCAAGTTTGGGTTCCTCTGTGAAGGGTCCGATAATACGGGTTTTGTCCACCTAGCATCTTTGATTTTCCTTATGGCTGATACGATGCCAGAGACATCAACGTTGAAGTTTTACTCAGATAGTCGGGGTGCCTCTACCGGCCCGGTGTACCAATCGAACCCGACTTTACCCATGAGCCCTCGGGAATTTTGACCTTGATCTACCCTTCGATCGCCTCGAGGCATGTTATGCCTTGGTGCGTTTCTTCGATCATGTACCTATGGCTGGTATCTTTTTTTGTTTGATCTTGGCTCCCTTTCTGTAAACCTTTGCTCCTTTGCAAAGATCCTGTTGTGATATACTGATCCCGGGGGGGCTCCTAGTTAGTCGTCTTCGACCCTGATCTTTGATTGGTACCTGTTGTGCAAATCCGCCCAGGTCATGGCGGGATATTCGATTTTAATTGCTTTGAAGATACCGAGCTTTGTTCGTTCAAGCCTTGAGTGAAGGCCTATACTGCCTAGTCATCAGAGATTGGTGGTAATTCCATTCGCTCAATCTGAAAGCGAGATATGAATTCCCTTAGCATCTCGTTCTCTCTCTGTTTGATTTTGAAGACATCGGACTTCCTGGTGGCAACCTTAATGGCACCAGCATGTGCCCTCACAAAAGAATCCGCCAACATGGCAAATGAGTCTATTGAATTTGGGGGCAGGTTATGATACCACATCATAGCCCCCTTCGACAGTGTTTCTCCAAATTTCTTCAACAAGACGGACTCAATTTCGCCGTCCTTCAAGTCGTTCCCTTTTACGGCACAAGTATAAGCGGTAATATGCTTATTAGGGTACGTGGTCCCGTTATACTTCAGGACATTGGGCATTCTGAACTTTTTCGAGATGGGCTTCAGAGATGCACTTGATGGGAATGGCCTCTGCACGAACTTCTTTGAATCTATACCCTTTATAATGGGGGTGCCTCGGGGATCTGATCGACCCTCGAGTTATATGTCTCCACCCTTTTGTCATTATCTTCTATCTTCTTTTCTCATGATTCAATTCTTTTGGTGAGGTCCTCGAGCATCTTCATAATAGTAGGGTCTCTTGCTGACCCGTTGTTGCTTGATCTCTCCAGTACTTGCTCGACTCGATGAGCCGTCTCCGGTGCTACTGTGCTTGGGGTTTTTTGTTGACTTTGCAGCTGATCAATAGCCACTTGTTGTGCTTGCAACATTTAAAAATGACTTGGAGTCTGACTCCTCCTTTTCCACTCTTCGTACTTCTTGGCCTCTAGCCTGGTCTTCCCTGCGTCTGTTCCTTATGGGGTCTGTGCCTACTTTCGTGTTTAGAACGTTGTGGGAACTGATATCAGCTTGCTCAATGTTTGGTACTTCTTCGGGGTTTACAAGTGGTACACCCAGCCCTATGTCTCTATTTTCCCCAAGTTCTTCACTGTTGTGAAGAGGTGCATTTTGTGTGCTAGACATGATTAAGCCTGAAATCAAAGAATCTTTGTCAAGAAAAAGCGTAAAGAGTAACGTGTGTTATTAGAAAACAAGCATCAAAACAATCACTATTATTTTTAGCCCCTCGGTGGGCGCCAAATTGTTTACCTTAAAAATGTAACTACAATTATATTTGATTTGTGGTTCTAAAAATAGATTTATTTTTATACTAGTTTTTAGGCAGTAGATGCTAAGCGTAAGTAAAGGAAATAAGAAATGCAAACCAAAAGGTTTATAATGTTGGGCCTTTAGCTGGCTGGAGCGGGGCCTCGAGGTCTAGACGGGCTAATAGCGATGAGCGATCGATGGAGGATCAACGATAATGATGGCCTCAAAGACGGCCTTTTGCGGTTAATAATGATCAATAAATGAAGAACAATAAATGAACAATGAAAGAATATGCAATAAATATGAAGAATCAATTGTTTAAGCAAAGAGCAAAGAATGTTGTATTGTATTCAATATGTCGTGTAATGATCTGAATCCTCTTACAAGATGACAAGGGTTCCCTTTATATATGAGGAGGAATCCCAACATAGTACATGTATAATAATGACGAGGAAATGCTACTGGTACAGTTGTATAATGACTTAGTACGGATTTGTACTATTCTTGCAGACCTGGTCAGCTCTAACCACGTGTCTTTGGGAGTTTTCCCGCCTTTTCATGACGATCATTGATTTGTGCTGCTCCGAAATTGACCTCCGATGTGCTACCTCGAGGGAAGCACCTCGGGGGCATACTCCAAATTCTCCTTCGAGCTCCTCGAGGACGGGCATGAAATGCTACGATAATCCCGAAGTCAAACTCTTTCGATTTTGGCCGTATACAGTGATATAATTTAAATAAGTGTCATTTATAGATAATTAACTCAAATAATTAGAAACATATAGTAATTATAATTTTATTACATTTTTAAAATTGCTAAGTTTATTTAAATTGATTTTGAAAGGGGGTTTAAAACTAAAAGGCTACAATTGCAATAACTAAGTATAAAATAGCTATTTATTAAATTACTTTAGCCCAAATGTACAGCCCAATCCAGAAAACAACCCGGTCCAAACACCCCATCCCTTCCAACTTGGCAATCCTTGCCATTACCTCTCAACCAATCACGACCTAACACGTCACCCGTTGATCCCACTCAAAAAACAAACACAAGCGATCAGAACCGTTGATTCAAATCATCAATGGTCATGAATTATCCCTATTTTCCATTTAATCTCGACCCACTATCAAAAATTATCTCAGCTGTTGGATCACATAGATCCAATGGTCCTCATACTTTCCTAAAATTATTTTTCTTAAATAAATAATGCCCCGATTTATCAAGGTCTTTGATCAAATGATCCAACAGCCCAGATCTCTTCTCCTCGTTTTAACTCAGTGACCAACTAGTCTCACTCCCCAAACCCTAATCCATTTGCAGATTTGGGATACCTGAGTCCATCATCACTAACAATGCCGCTAATATTAATAGAGACCTCATAAGGGAAATATGTGATAAGTTCAGAATTGTCCTCCGCAATTTCACAGCTTACAGACCACAAATGAATAGGGTAGTCGAGGCAGTTAACAAGAATATCAAGAGTATTCTGCGAAAGATAGTGGACAATCACAAACAATGGCAAAAGAAGTTGACCTTCGCTTTGTTGGGTTATCGGACTACTATGAGAACATCTAGTGAGGCAACGCCGTACATGTTAGTATATGGCACCAAAGCAGTGATACTCGCAGAAGTCGAAATACCGTCCTTAAGAGTCATTAAAAAAGCAAAATTGGACGATGTAGAGTGGATACGGGTTAGGCAAGAACAACTCATGTTCATTGACAAGAAAAAAATGGATGTAGTATGCCATGGACAGCTATACCAGAATAGGATGGACAATGCATTTAACAAAAGAGTGAAGCCTCGCCAATTCACACGGGGCAGTTGGTTTTCGAAGAAACGCTTTCCCTATCAAGAAGAAGCTAAAGGGAAGTTTGCACCGAACTGGAAAGGTCCTTACGTGGTCCACAGAGCACTATCCGTTGGAGCTCTAATCTTGGCAGAAATGGATGGAAGATTCAGCACGAAGCCGATCAACTCAAAAGCAATCAAAAGATATTATGCTTGAAGATAGATAGAGTTAGGATTTGGGTGTAACAGAGTCCAGGGGTAGCAACAAGCGCCTTGGGTGCCTGTCCCCCAACTAGAGCTACTTGTGGCTCCTCAATCGCTACTCGGTTAGGTACGCTAGCTGTAGCACGTGCTCCTCCTCAGCCTCTACCTCGCCCCGGCCTCTCGCAGCTCTAGAAGGGGGCAGCAGGTGTCTGCTCAGCCGATCCAGCGATGTGCATCCTCACCATTTGTGAGAGAATAGAAAGACAAAGGCTCAGATTTCGAAATCAACAAATCCGCACGATAAGGAATCAAAGAAGTGGAATTTCTTAATAGCTTTATAGTCGTGAAGGCACCTAGACTCTAAGGCTAAGTAAGCCTAACACACATTGAGAATTTAGTAGAAGTAACGACTAAGATAGTAAATTAAGCTGATAACTATCATAATAAAACCAAAATGGAACAAAAGTCATATAATCCCCAAAATCGGTGGTACGAAGTCATAAGTTCTAATAAAGTACACTAGGAATCTCTACATACAATATGTTTTGATATGAAGATAAACAGTAGTAAAGACAATATCAGAAGGTGACTCTATGGCCTGTGAGCATCAAGCAGGTATACCTTGAAGTCTCTAAAATGAATAAGTCAACTCACTGGCGTCCGGCACTAGCAGAAGTACCTGGATCTGCACAAAAATGTGCAGACGCATAGCATGAGTACACCACAATGGTACCTAGTAAGTATCAAGCCTAACCTTGGTGGAGTAGTGATGAGATCAGGTCAAGATACCTACTAGACATAGAAACCTAAACAACATATTAATATAATCTAATAATAGGAAGTAAAAGCAATAAATAACAATAAAGTAGATTATCAATATAAGGTTAATAACGGGTGTAAAAGAGATAACAACATCAAAGAGTGAACATATGGTAAAAACAACAAATGATCAAATATGGTCAAAATACAAGTGAAATGATTTAAGGAAAAACAATAATCATTCAAATCAACATGTCGTTCCAACATAAAATGTACAACAAGAATCACATCGAGGTACCACACCTTATATGCACATTCACAAGTCATAATCACAATCTTCCTTATATCACCGCGTGAGCCTTGCATTTATTTTAAAAATATTTTTTTCAAAATAGCTTCACGGGATTTAGCCCCCTTATCTCACTGTGTGGCTATAAGTAATTTCCCTTACTAGCAGCACGCGCATAAATCCCACCTTATCTCGCTGCATGAGCACCAATATCACCACTTTTATACTGTCGCATGCACATCACATCACAACACAATAACCAACTCGCACCACGCGTGCTCATATGCCATAATATTTCCAAGACAACAATATCAATATCACCATAACACATAGCACACGGCTCAACCACAATGTGTACAAGAATCTCAATAATAACAAAATGAACGGAAAATAACTCAACAATGGAAGACACTCCATAAAATAACAATTCAATTAAAACATGTTACTAGCTCTCAATAACTACAACTTCGATAAACTCCAATGGAAGATATCTCCATGAAATGGCAACTTCAATTCTAATGCATAATATAAACCCAACAATAAAAGAGATAGCATGTAATAGAACCTATGACTAAATGCATATAAGAGTAACTTCGTTAATGAAAATAGAACATGTAATAACAACTTCAATTAAGCCATATAAGAATGAACTCAACAATGATAGATGTAACAAGTAATAACAACTTAATTAAATGCATAAACGTAACCTAAGAGTATAAATCGATCAATTTCATATATAAGGTTGTGTACACACTCCGCACCTCCAGTACACGTCTTTCACGTAATTCAAATAGTGCAATTTAACCAAATCATATGGGGTAGCTACCCCACACAAAGTTAAGCAAGATATTTACCTCAACTAGGCCAAATCAACAATCAAAAATGGCTTTTCCCTTAAAATTCTCCTCCGCACGGCTCAAATCTAACCAAAAACGACTAAATACAATCAAAAAATTCAAGAGAAACCAATTTCGATTAATAAAGCTAAGATCTTTACACAATTCCTAAAAGTCAACAAAGATCAACCCCATGTCCGTCTGGTCAAAACTCGAGTCCACGGGTAGATCTCAACTACCCATAATCCCCACGAGTCCATATATGTGTTTTGTTTTCAAATTCGAGTCCAATTCAACTCTCAAATCTCAAATTTTTATTTTTCAAAACATAGAAAAAATTCCCCAAAATTTCTCTTTAAATCTCGTAGATTAAAGGTTAAAAATCATAAATAATCATGTAATATAATTGAAAATTGATTAAAAACACTTACCCAAGAGACAAAGTCATGTTTTTCCAGCCCTTAGGTCGAGATTCCGGAGCCGCAATTGTGACCCTGGGTTCACAATTGCAAACCCTCGCAAATGCGAACAATGACTCACAAATGTGGCGCCTGATAGCCCAGGGAAATGTCGCATTTGTGAAATTTGTCCCTTCCCAAATGCGACCTACCCAGCCTAAGCCCAAACTTTGCAATTATGAGTAAGGCATCACAAATGCGATACTTGATCCCTCCCTGAATACTTTGCAATTGCGATGCTAGTGCTCGCAAATACGATAACTGGAGCACCAGCATACCAGCAACCTAAAAATGAGTTCAAACCAATCTGAAATATGTTCGAAACTCACTTGATCCCTCAGGGCTCCATACCAAATATCCATAAAAGTCTAAAGACATCATACGAACTCATTCGCATGTTTAAAACACCAAAATAATATCTGGAACCATGAATCGGACATCAAAATGTATGAAATTCAAAAGGAAACTCAAGAATCACTAGAATCACAACCAAGCGTCTGAATCCCATCAGTCCACCTCGGAATGACATCAAATTTTGCAGACAAGTTTCAAATACAAAAATGAACCTATTCCAAATCCTAAAACCAAAATACGAATCTGATAGCCATAAATTCAACCTATGGTTAAACCTAAGGAATTTTTAAACCTCAAATTGCCAACTCTCGGCAAAACAAGTCAAATCAACCTAGGAACCTCTGAATTCAATTTCGGGCATACGCCCAAGTCCAAAATCATGATACAAACCTATCAGAGCCATCAAAATACCATTTTGGGGTCGTTTTCATAAAAGTCAAACCTAGGTCAACATTTCCAACTTAAACTTCTAAACCAAGAACCAAAGGGTCCAAATCATTCCAAAACTTTCCCAAAACGAAACCAACCATCCCCACAAGCCATAAAACAATAAATCACATATGGGGAGCTTCGTAAGAGGAAATGGGGCTCAAATACACAAAATGATCGGTCGGGTCATTACATTGACCGAGTCTCTTGCTTTGGAATTGTGAAATATTTGATGAACCATAGTTCTGTGTCTTCTCGACTCGCAGGTATTTCGCGAGTGAGAGAATTTCTATATTCTTATGATTAGCGGGTTGTTTCCCTCGATAGGATTACAAACTATTCCTATGGGATTGGGTCGTTTGCCTCGGTAAATTGCTCTTATGGGATCGGGTCGTTCGCCTCGGCAGTATGTTGAGTTACTCTTATGGGATTGGGTTATTCGCTTTGGCAGTATTATGTAATACTATTCTTATGGGATCAGGATGTTCGCCTCGGCAGAATCATACGTAGTACTTGAGATTTAATTTGGTAGTGGTATCAATTGATCTTGTGCCTTCGAGGCAGGTTATGGCATTTTAGTAATTTCATAATAATTCATATTTGGGAATTTATTATTAATGTTTATCTGTATCGTTGCTGCTTATTATGTTTCATACTTTCCTACTTTATGTACTTTATTATCTAACTACTAGTACGTGTCGAAGTCGACCCCCCGTCACTACTTCTTCGAGGTTAGACCAGATACTTACTAGGTACGCATTAATTTACGTACTCATATTACACTTGTGCACTAATTGTATAGGTATTGAGACAGGTACTTCAGGTGGTCATAGAGGCGCGTAGATGCACTTTACGAAGACTTAGTGGTGAGCTGCCCTACATGCTTCGATCTACGGCACCTAAATTCCCCCTCTTATCATATTTATTGTTTCTGTCTATTTTATATCAGACAGTAGTTGTAGTAGTTTTGTATGTTCTATTAGATTACTCATGTACTTGTGACACTAGATTTTTGGGGTTTCTAGTAGATATTCACAGTTATACCTAATATTATTAACATTTCATTTTATGTATTATTCATACTCGGTATTTTGGTAAAGAAGAACGTATGTTTCCATGAGTACTAGATTTAATTCTATTTAGCTAATGAAATTTCTAATTTAAAAAGTTAAAAAAGATAATTAGGTTGGAGGTACATGCGTTGGCTTGCCTGACATATCATTGAGCGTCATCACAGCCTATTATGGGGTTTGGGTCATGAAATTATAACAACAACAACAAGCCTAGTAATTTTCCACAAATGGAGTCTGGGGAGAGTAAGATGTGTGCAGCCTTACCCCTACCCTGGAAGGGCAGAGAGGTTGTTTCCGATAGACTCGGCTGGAGAACGCATGAAAGAAGAGAAGAGAAAAAGGTGGAAACAAGTAGGAATAACAACAAGATTAAAAAATATCGAAGTCAAGAAAGAAGTTAAACTCTAGTTAGTACAAGCCAAATAGAAGGATATCATACTAACACTAATGCTAGCGAACTGAGTAAAACAAAGAGAAATGCTCGACTACCTACTAGTCTTGGCTCCATCACGCGTGTCCTTAATCACTCTAATATAGGCTAGTGGGACCCTATAGCCTCCAAACATCTCCAAAGAACCTCTCTCGGGACTTTGTCATAAGCTTTTTCTAGGTTAATGAACACCATATGGAAATCCTTTTTCATCTCCCTATACCACTCCACCAATCTCCTCACAAGGTGAATGGCTTCCATAGTCGAACTCCCCGACATAAAATCGAACTGGTTCTCAGAAATGGACATACTGCTCCTCACCCTGGCTTCAACCACCCTCTCCAAAACTTTCATCGTATGACTCAGCAGATTGATCCCCATATAATTATTGAAACTTTGGATATCACCCTTGTTCTTATACAGCGGAATCATCGTACTCTGCCTCCATTCTTCGGGCATCTTCTTTGTCTTAAAAATAACGTTGAACGGCCTAGTGAGCCACTCCAAACCTGCCCTACCCGCATTCTTTCAAAATTCCATAGGTATTTTGTCTGGCCCGGTTGCTCTACCCATGTGCATCTTGCGCATAACCACCCCCTCCTCATCTACTCTTATGTGCCTACAATACTCGAAATATTGGCGAATCTCGAAGTGCTCCAAATCTCCTATCACAATGTTTCTATCACCCTCTCCATTCAGGAGTTTATGGAAGTATGTCTGCCACCTTCGCCTAATCTGAGCCTCTTACATCAAAACTCTACCTTCCTCATCTTTGATGCACTTCACTTGATCCAGATAACGGGCCTTCCTCTCCCTCACCTTGGGTATCTTTTTGTCCCCGCCTTTGGCCCCAAGCTCTTCATACAAATGCCCATACGCTGCAGTCTTTGCCGCAATAACCGCTAACTTTGCCTCCTTCTTAGCCCTTCTATACCCCTCCTTGTTCATCCTCTTCGCCTTCTCGTCCATGCTCTCTATAAGCTTCAAGTATGTCGCTTTCTTGGCCTCCACTTTCTCTTGTACCCCTTCACTCCACCACCAGATACCTTTGTGGCCACTAGAGAAACCCTTCAAGACCCTTTCTCCCGTAACTACTCTAATACACTCTGTTGTCGTGGTCCACATACAGCTCGCATCCTCACTGCTCTTCCAGGCTCCCATAGCCAGAAACTCCCCCCCTCCCTCCACAAACTCCAAGGCTTTGTCATTAGTCAAGGCACCCAACATGATCCTAGGCTGACCATACCCAGACCGCTTCTTCTTCTTTCTCACGATCTCCAAGTCCATCACCAATAACCTATGTTGAGTCGTGAGGTTCTTGCTCAGTATAACCTTGCAATCCATGCAATGACCCCTATCACCCTTCCGGAGGAGTAGATAATCAATTTAAGTCTTGGCCAATGAATTCTTGAAGGTGACCAAGTGCTCTTCCCTCTTCGGAAAGCACGATTTAACAATCACCAAATCAAAGGCTTTAGCACAGTCCAACAGCGAAGTACCACCTCCGTTCCTAACTCCAAAACCAAAGCCCATGCACATCGTCATAACCCCTAGAGGACGCCCCACTGTGACCATTGAAATCTCCTCCTATGAATAATTTCTCAGCGTGCAGAATGCCACGGATCAACCCGTGAAGGTCTTCCCAGAAACGCCTCTTAATCTCTTAGTCAAAACCCCCTTAAGGCACATAAGCACTAATCACGTTTAAAGTAGATCTTCCCACAACCAGCGTAATAGCCATCAACCTGTCATTCACCCTCTTAACTTCTACCACTAGCTCCCTAAGATCCATGTCAACCAAGATGTCTACCCCATTCTTATCCCTCACGCGGCCTGAGTACCACAATTTATATCCATCAGCCTCTGGAGCCTTAGAACCCATATGATTTAGGTGGAAACGAGACTTTATTTATTCTTCGGTCATTTTGGAGGATTAAAAATTTTAACAAAAACTGCACATACTTCTATTTTCTTTTTCTTTTGGCTTAATAGACTTTTAGGTTACGTTGTAAGTCAATCATAAGTAGTTTGAATTGTGACGAGCACAACAATTTTTTTAAAAGGTCTTTGACTTTCAAATTAGGAGATGACTCCAATGGATAAACAATGTCATAAAGTCATTACTACGATCCCATAATTGATAAATGATTGAATTTCATGCTAATGTCCAGATCATATTCATATTCCTTGCTTATATCTGAAAATTAAACCTCTACAACTCTCATTATTAGATTACATGTTGAAGCTGAATAAGCAACCAATTTTAATGAACAAAATAGAAATACATTAAAAGGCATTGTTTATTAGAGGACAAGCAATATGTTATAGACATCAACAAAAGGAAACTGTCTGCAGCCATGAATTGGTATAATTCACTTGTCTTCTAAGTCTTTTTAGCATCACCTCCCCACGTCTACGTAACAATTATCAACCAAAACTTTTTTTCATTCAATTCTTCTCATAATGTTAATAGGAAAGAAGGGAAAGTTAAGTCATTGAGATTCAAACTTGTGGCATTATGATTCGAATTGTGAAAAGTTACTGAGATTCAAAGTTGTGATACTATAGTTCGAATTGTGCCATCTTAACCGTTAAACAATTCCCTTGATGGCAAATGTAATTAGTACTATATATATATAAAAGAACAAATTTTGAATTTTTTTTCTTTTAATGATTTTACATGTATTTAATATAGAATTCGTTTACGATTTGAGGTTGTGTGATTGGAAAGGAAAAAATGGAATGAGGACGTCACTACAAGACTTTAACTTGACACAAGAAGACTTGTTGTAGTCCAATCTTGCAAGCCACAAGACCAGCTCATTTGCCTGTTTTCCACATTATTATACGACAATTCAGATGCTAATTACTACTTATCATGTCTAAGTTCTGCACTAACAATCACAGAAATAACCAAATTAATGACAAACTGGGTAAATACATACATTAATGATAAATCTCTCCTTGACTTTGAATCATTAGACGTGTTTTGATCGGCATGGCCTAAATATACACTTGTTATTGCCAAATTCTTGGAAGTATAAGTTACTTAATTTAACTCTGCACCGCTAATAAATGAAGGTGGAAAATCTTCAACTTTTATAAGTGGAATATATAAACCTATCACGTAACTTTTCGTGGAGTATATAGTGTTTAAAATATTTATTTTTGGAAAATAATCACTAGGTTCAAGTCGCAAAAGTCAAAACAGCCTCTCAAAAAAATACAAAATAAAAACTTATATAGTAGATGCGTAGCAAAAGTTTAGTGCACAGAAATATTTTTTTTTAAACGTAATAAGTACTTTAAAACAAGTAGAATAATCCAAGTCATATATATATATATATATATATATATATATATATATATATATATATATATATAAAAGCAAAGGAAGAATGATCTATTAGATCATCAAATGAAATCCTAAATAATTTAAATTTTATGTGACAGTAGCTTGTTCCCCAAGAAATGACACTTCCCACATCATGGGCTCAAGCTAGTTTAGAATAGTCATAAATAACTTACTACTTATAAAGTTTGCTTTTACAAGAAGAAACTTCTGACAAGGAAAAATCAGGTAAAAAATGTGTGAGAATTCGTTAGATAAAGGAGAAACAACTTTATCCAAAATTAGAGGGGAAAGTGGCTTTCATATTTTACTTTAGAGCTGCTATTTTTGCCTAGTCCAGTCTTATATTATTTGTAACCATGACTCTGATTATAGTAACCCTCACCTTATATATTGATTTTTATCAGATTATAAATTAATACTTATCAAGAGATTCACCTATAATAATTGACTTAATTGTATAAATACTTTAATTATCAAGTGGTTATTTTTTTGGTCGGCTCATCGAAATTAGTGAAGTCAAGAATTCACTAAGCACGTAGGAGTATAAGATTTTACTACGCATGTATATATAGAGTATTTGACCAATATATTAGTCTAATGTTAGTATTTTATTTTGCTTAGGCCGTTAATCCAAACTAGTAAGAATACATGTTGCTGTTGGCAAACTTAAAAGCAGAGCAGCGAAACAAACAAACAAAGCAGAAACTTAAAAACTAACTTCCTTGAAAAAATAGCGGAAAGAGACGCAACTTAACGTTTGTCTTTCCTCCTCATTTCCACAACTTAAACGTGTACTCTAAGCTCATTTTCCTCTCTCTATGTATATATACTATTTTTATCAACACAACATTCTCTCCTTCAAACCTTAATCAACTCCTTCATGTCATAAAAGCCTAAGTGCTACTTTCTTGAGTTTTTTCCCTAATCAATCTTCCATTGTATAGCTATCTTTCTTGGTCCAAAAAAAGAGAAAAATGGATCGTAGATCATCGATAGAGAGCGAAGGAAGTGTTCATCTAGAGATAAATGAACTTAATGGAAGACTAAGTGTGGTAGAAAGTGGAGGTCCAACAATCTTTGAACCTCAAAGTCCAATGGAAACAAAGAACAGCAGCACAGCTAATTCTGTTTCTCCGAAAAGGCCAACGATTCGTGCACCGGAGAAAAAGATTACCCTTTTTGCTCTGAGGCTAGCAGTGCTTGAAAAAGCAGCAACTGGATTAGGAACACTTGGTTTCATATGGGCAACAGTTGTTCTTCTTGGTGGCTTTGCTATCACTTTGAACACTTCAGATTTTTGGGTCATAACTACTATACTTTTAATAGAAGGAACAAGAATCTTTAGTAGGAGTCATGAGCTTGAGTGGCAACACCAAGCAACATGGTCTATTGCTGATGTTGGAATCAGTAGCTTTCGCGCGATCAAATCCAGCACTAGAACCATTGTCAATGCTCTAAAAACAATTTTCAAGCCTATTTCTGATGTTGCAAAGGGAAGTAGGCATGTTAACAATAGAGAAATTGCAAGGAATTCAAAGTGGAATAAGCAGAAGCAGCCAACTCGAACGTGGACTAGTTCTGAGGTTCCTCTGCTTCCATACGCGAGATGGATGTTCGTAGCAAGAAATGTTAGCAAAATGCTGTATTGGCTCCAAATACTATCTGCAACAGCATGTTTGGTGCTATCATTGATGAAGCTTGTATTGAGGAACTTTGGTGAAGTGGCCAAAGGAGATACCGATAAGAGGAATAGGAAAAGTGCTCTACTTATATTCTATTCCCTCGCCTTCACGGAGGCATTGCTTTTTCTATTGGAAAAAGCCTATTGGGAATGGAAGATCAGCTTTTGTAGTCTGTTGGAGAAGGTGAACAAAGAGTGTGAATTGGGACCATCAGGTATGACTTCAGTCAGACGGTTTTTTTATGATGCTTATTCGAAAAGTGTTAATGGGAGCATATTTGATGGTCTAAAGATGGATATGGTTTCATTTGCTATTGAACTCTTAGCCTCTAACTCACCTGATGAGCAACTCATTGGTGCTAAAATCTTGCGAAAATTTGCTGCGAGTCCACGGTTTTGTGATGACACACTTCAGAAGATTGGAACAAACATAGTAGTAATGGAGAGGTTGGTTGAGATGCTGAATTGGAAAGACATACAAGAAGAAGAGTTAAGGCTATCAGCAGCAGAGATTATATCAAAGCTTACTGGTAAAAAGCAAAATTCTCTTCGTGTCGCGGGTATACCTGGTGCTATGGAGTCCATATCTTCACTTCTTCAAATCAGCAGGGGTCCTACTGGAGCAAATGATGAAATCTGTGAAAAGAGGATTATCTTTGACAATGAAAATTATGGATTTTGGACATTCAATCATTTGGGGCTGCTCATTTTAAAGAAACTTGCTCGTGACCACGATAACTGTGGAAAGATAGGCAATACTAGAGGTCTTCTGCCCAAAATTATAGAGTTCACACAAGCAGGAGAGAGATTACTAAGAGATGAATCAGCAACGCCAACGCAGATATTGACACTTAAACGATCTCTCCAGGTCGTGAAGATGCTGGCAAGCACAGCAGGCGCCACAGGTAAAGAGCTAAGGAAAGAAATTTCAGAGATAGTTTTCACTATTAGCAACATCAGGGACTTACTAAGATATGGGGAGAAATACCCTACTCTACAACACTTGGGAATAGAGATCTTGAAAAGTCTTGCATTGGAAGATGATGCAACAGAGAGAATTGGAGGAACTGGAGGAATCCTTAAGGAGTTGTGCAACATTTTTTTCAAGGACTCCACACCTAACAACCGCGGTCAAGTAAGAACAGCAGCAGGAGAAGCACTAGCTATGTTGGCACTTGAAAGCAAGAACAACTGCCATACGATATTGAAACTCAAGGTCACTGGAAAGCTCGTCGAAGCATTGGAAGTTCCATTGCTTCGAGTAAATGCAGCAAGAATCTTGAGAAACTTATGTGTCTACAGTGGATCAGGTTACTTTGAAGAATTGAGAGAACTTGCTGTTGCAGGACCAACTGTAAGTACTATACGAAAACTTATTCTTTTTAGTTCCTAGTATACTGCAGGTTAAATTGAATTCTGTCTTTTCAGGTACTCAAAGCAATAATGACAGAGGAAAACAAGTTACAGGAAGTAATGATGGGAGTAGGTGCACATATATTCAAGTTTATAACACCAGAAGAGTCAAGCATCATGTTCCAGAGAGCGAAAATTCAAGAAGCTGAATTGGCTGCAAAACTTGTTGAGATTCTTAGGAAACATCAACATCCATCAATTAAGGTTCCAAGAATTAGGAGGTTTGTCATAGAATTGTCGATCTGGATGATGAGGGATAAAAGAACAAACGTTCAAGCGTTCAGAAATCTGGGATTGGAAAGGGAACTGGAGTACATTATAGAAACCACATCAGAGCTAGAGAGCTTTAATGTTTTCTCAGGAACAGTTGGAATGAATCGACACACTGTGACTATTCATGCGCTGGTTGATACTGCAATGAAGTTGTTGGCTGGGGAAAAAGAATGATAGAAACCTCAACAGTTATTGCACCAAAAAATTGTTTCAGGTTCATACTTTAGCCATTCAAAGGCAATAATGGTGTAAATATTGAAGTATATAGTAGAGCATTCTTTTTCTCTAATTTAATATTATTATGTAGAGGGCTATTACAGAAACATATCATAAGTTACAGTAATATATTGTAATTCGCAACAAGTTCCACTGCTGTCTATTTTAATACTGCTTTTATTTGACAGAGCAAAATATAAAGCTGGCAAAGATCCAGCCAAAATTTGCTAAACAAGGCACAGACTAAACAAGGTTCTGAGATCAAGCAGAAAGCAAACTAGTATTGCCACTACAGTTTGCAGACTCTAATCCAAAATGATATTTGTATCACACAAGCCAAATTATAAATTAAAAACCAGCACTAAAACCCAAACCAGGCTATCCAATGAAAGGAAATATATGACCAAGCAAAAGGCAAACGACAAATAGCCGCTCACCCAACCGTTTAAACTAACATTAGTTGTCGGATGTATAATATATATCATGTGCGATGTGTATAACCGTGTACGATCAGTGTATAATCTATGTATATCCTCTAGGAAAAGTAAAGAGTAAATCCGGCAAGCTATAAAAGAGTACTTCAAATAAATAGCATTGACACTGACAGAATTTCAGCGTTTTAAAAAGTAAAAGCATGTTTCCATGTTGAAAGAATGAGATGTGTTCTATTTGTATACAATACACAAACACTATAAAACTGAATAAAATAGAGAAATTTGAGAGTGCTAACAATTGCAAGATTGTCATGAAAAAATTGTCATCACCTGTACATCTACATAACACATTTTGGTAATCCATAATTTACAACAAACAATGGGCCTATGAGCCTAATTTCTTCACATTGGGAATACATATACAAGCTGAATCACTTGTACCAATCAAGGAAGACCTATGTAAATCAGCGACAACCGAACCCACCCCCTCCATTTCCCACAACCACCTGCCACAACTTACCACCCCTGACAGAAAGTACAAATATTTACTCCCCCCAAAAATGTACATCCAGCGAACAGCAAATTTCTTTAACCGCTATAACTTTTTCGGCTACACGTCTTTGTAAAAAGTCAATCGTCTAACCATTATCTGTTCTTGAAAAAGTTGAGATCCCAACGACGCAATAAACCATCCATGATATTACTTGTTGGGTTCTTCACAACGGTCACAGTGGCTTTAGTACCATCAACCATGTCAACGCTGGACGAACTTTGACTGCTGACAGACATGTCACGATGAGAAGAAGTCCCGTTGCTTTTCACTTCTTTCGCCGATAAAGTACTGTTAGCTGGTGTTACTGATACTTTAACAGTATCTTGAACTTGGACTTTGGCGTCTGAATCATGTCCATTAGAAACAATGGGACTAGCACTAATTTCTTTTGAGGGAGTACATTGTTTTGTAGAAGCTGACTCCTCTTTACTGTCCTGCAAAGGTTGAGGAAGTTCTTCGACAACTTTTGAGGATGCTTGCTCGGCTGGAGGAGGTTTTACCTCCAAGTCTTTTAAAGACTCGAGTACTGCTTTCATTAACATCTGATATTTTGTCAACAGACAAAAGGTCAAAACAGTGAATAAACAGAATGAATACTGAAGCCTACAATTAAGCGATGAAATCCTGCAAACCTCAACGTACTTACCCTTTCTTCTTCCTCCACATTACTAGGAAAATCTGCCAAACTATCAAGTGAGTATTCCACATAGTCATCATCATCTATTGATGCAGGAACATTGGGACCCAACGGGTCACCATTGGAAAGATCAAAGCTGATCATTTTTGAAGATGATGGGGCAGAGTCGGTTCCAGTACCTTCTTCCTGGAGAAAAATATGTATGAAACTATGAATTAGTTGAAGCAGCAGAAATTACTTTTGCCCAGCCATGCTAACATTTCAAAATCGAAAAATTAATACAGGCATCTTTTGTCATAAACTCTATTGGAAGGCCAAATCGCCAAAGAAACATGAAAGCATATCCATAAATTCTTGAAGCAGACTAATTCCTTCCAGTTAAAGTGGATATTTCAGGTGATTGATTTTATGGAAGAGCATTCAAGGAATAAGAGCATTTTATGAAAGTTTTCCTTGTTAAAACCTCCATAAATAATTCCGAAATTTGTGGAATTACCTGGTCTTCAGTCTGGCTATCCTGCGCAGATATGTCAGACGGGACCTGAACAAATTGAAATAAACAAGAATGAGACAGAAAACATAGGATAGACTTTTTCATGCGTAAGCACGGTTTTTTGTAGGCATGCAACAGAGATGATTTGATTAACTTAGCAGACAGTAGATATGCAATAGAGATTTACTATAAAAGTTTCTCATGACAGATCTATACTCTCATATCTATGCTTCTCGCCACGTAGACACACATAGAAGCCTAAACCACTCGAATCCAACCAGATGCATTAACTAGGGTTAGCGCAGTTCATGGTTGAAAATGTATAAAGAGCCAAAAAAAATTATTTTATCCCAGCATTTCTCTGTTTTGATCTCATCCCCCTTTCCCCATCCACCATCCTGGAATCACCCCTGTAGACACTTACCCCTTCCCTTCCCTTCTCTTTCTGTCACCCACTCACCAGTAACTGTCCCCTTTAAAGTAGCTTCTTGCCTTTGATCACTCCTTTTCCATCACAAAGATCCTCAGCAGTACGGATCTCCCCCTAAACTTCTTCTTCCAAGACAAAATAAAATATCATTCAACCTTGAATGGAATTTTCTCAACAGAGGGGTTGGGGTTGGGGGGGGGGGGGGGGATTCCTGTCCATTCACTAGCCCTGCAATTGCCACAATCTCCTTGCCACTATGGTAATGACTTGGGCATGTCTAGCTGCCATATCTTAACTTGGGGAAAAAATCACCTCTGAATTGTAAAAGGAGAAGCTTGAATTTCAACCCAAAAGAGGCACCTTGGATGAAATCCTTGTTCTTCCTTTGCACCAACTTCTATGTGACGAGACCAATACTCGTTAGCACTAGAACTAACAGAGGCACCAAGTGGCAGGAGATCGAATGAAATGGCAGGCCAACCGACCCTCTCCACCCCCAACCAAAAGCTCCCCTAACTGCCTATCTACCCATGTACATAGCTTGATCAGAGGTCAAGATTGCGGTGCGAATAGGCAATCTGAATTGAATATAACTAGTGACGGAAAGGGGAATAATAGGAAAGCTTTCTTTTTTCACCAAAAGAATGGCATAGAAACGGAAATATTGGCAAAGAAAAGCAAAAGATCTGGAGAAGGAGTAGCTGTGTAACGATTGCAGATCCAGAGGCGAGAGCAGAAGGGGAACATGAGATTGTCTGCAATAGAGCATGAGGAAGTAGTGGCAAAGAAAAGCAAGTGTCTCCTTATGCAAACAGAAAATAATAAATAAATTAATGCACAATGGAGTGGACACAAGTTAAGCAAATAGTTGGGTCAGGTCGTGCATTGCCGTATGGCACAGAAAGGAAAGCACAGTTCTATAAACCAACTCGGGTAAAGAAGTTCCATAGAAATGGGTGTATAGAGAAAAACCATCCTATGAATGCAAAAGTTCTTTTGACTATGCTATGTAAAATATAGGTCACATCAGAATATATTTTGAATCAGCCAATTCTATAATTTCAAAGAAAGAAAAGGGAAATTGCAGATTTCAACTTCCATGCATTTGGTTACAAGCATGTATGTCGTAATTGTTGAATTGTGTGAAAATCTCATCTAAAAGTTTAAGCTGCTAGAGAGAGCACACTTTTATATATTTATATCTTCAATACGTCCCCTCACGTGTTGGCCTGATTATTTCGCATCGATCAAGCACGTCAAGATTCTTTTAAATACTTGGTGGAGGTGATACTTGAATCCAAGACCTTATACCATGTTGAATTGTGAGACCATATTTTCTAAAATGTTAAGTTACTAAAAAAATCTCACTATTAATATTATATCCTCAACAGTCAGTAACTACACATTTCCACCTGCTCTTTTCAACTCTGACAAGTTATCCAAGCATACATGTCCGTGTATAAATTTCTTTTCCATCACTTCTCCTCTTAAAACCCCCAAACTTTTCTGCAATAGAATTGAGCTCATGCCATCTATTTTACCAATTATCAAAGCAACAACTTGAAGGTTTTTCTGTTACCTCTGTCCGACTCATGGGTCTTTTGGAGCGAACCTGCTTTATTACATCTTCAGTTCTACTAGTTGGTGCAGCTGCAACTGATAGCAAATTAAACATAAATAACAGTCGATATTTGTATAGCATGAAGAATCAAGATAAAACCCGTTCTCCCCTTCTCTAAGATAAAAATTTGGAGGAAATGAAACAGCTGCTGGAAATAAAAAAGAAGAAAAGACTAATACCATCATGGACATCATCCATAAAGTCAACTTCATGGACTGTACTCCAACTGCCCTGGAAATAGTTAGAGTTCGAATCCAATGAGTTATTAGCCTAACTCAGCAGTTTCCACGCACTTGAACCAGTAATGACATGGATTCATAGAACTATACCTTGCCAAAATAATCTTGTGGCATGTCAAAGAATGCACCCCCTGCTTCATCCTCTGGTGGTTGCAAAACATTGTTGAAAAAGATACTTATAGAATCAAAATAAAACTGTGGGCGTGGAGAGTTGTGATCACCCTCAAATTTTATAATATTCTTGTCCCCCTGCCAACATTAAGTTCACTAAACAATAAGAAACAAAATGGGGTATATTGGCATATGTCATTTCTGGACAAACAGCAATAAATACCAGTTACAAGAATGAAAAGTGTTATAAAAACACAAAGTTAACTGCTACATAGCACATAAAGGAGCATAGCACTAGAGAACTCGCGTTCTAAACCCAGAGATCCTAAGGTGCTTGGACACGGGTGCGGGTGTCAACACGGGTGCAGATCTAGAGGTCGGATCCTTAGAAATGTAAATTCTAAGATTCGGGATATAGATCTTAGCACGGATATGGGTGCAGGGATCCGGCTAAAAATAATTCAAAAAAATAAAAATATCAAAATATCTCTAAATTATAAGAAATTTTGTGGAACACTTACGTATAGCATGTAAAGTGTGGATTTCTTTTTTATTCTCAAGTTGTAGATAAATAAAGGATTGATTTCCTAGATAAGGTATGCAATTGTCTTCAAATTTACCCTAGTTTTGGCTCTGATTTTGGTAATCAAATTGTATCTCGTCTCGAATTTTTTCTTCCGTCGTGGTCAAAGTACCCAAAATTGTTTGACCAGATCCGATACGAATCCCATACCCACACCCATACTAGTGTCATGTCGACACAGGTGAGGCACCTAAACTGCCGTGTCGGAGCAACTTAGCAGAGATCCACTTGAAGAAGAAAAAGAAACATTTGACATGCCTTTACACCTAAGAAAAAGAAACATTTGACATGCCTTTACACCCATAAAGTCTGTAAACTTAAGAACAAAAGAAAAAAAGACTATCCAATTCTTTCCTTTTTCTCCTTTTTTCCGGAAAGGGGGAGGGGGTAAATTAGACAGTTACCATGTACGCCTCAAATACACGATCAGAGTGATGGGGCTGTATAAAATCATCATCAACGGCATGACCCAGTAAAACAGGGACGAAGCATGACTTTGCCACCTACATAAAATTTAGCAAACGAAAAGATCAAAGATGGTCAATAAAATTGTTTAAAAAAATAAATGGAACTAGCACTTCCAAAAACGTTCCACCCAAAAAGCTTGATACTAATAGGAAAACTTCCTACAATATCTTCACTTACATACTGTTCTATTTCTCAATTGCTGATTGTTGTCAAACATAAAAAAGGTCATATTATCAAGAGTCATACGTAAAACACCTTCCCACAGGAATTACCTTAATTGTGTTCAACTCGGTTATGTCAAACTTTGCCTTTTTTAAGACCGCTCTGCGCATATATTGGATTGCAAACTTTACCTAAAATAACAGGAAAGGAAGAAGCTTACACAGAGCAATGACTTAGGAAGAAGACAGAACAAAAGAAGGCCACTCCTTCAGTTGCAAAGAGAAAATATGAGAATAACCCAAGAAAAGAACACGGAAAGTATATTTCAAAATGCACCAGATAAAAAACTTTGAACTCTAAAACTTTACAGTGAACTTGGGCAGCCGGATTTTGTAAGTGTCTACAAGTTCCATCATCAAATCAACCAAATCAGAGAAGGGGCTGTCTAAAACCATTCCAGCAATGGATGGATCCTTAGCACCGTACATGAGGCTGCAAAGTCGATGTATAAGTCAGTCACTTTAATACGGCTACCAGTGACGACGCACAATGTTTTAGGTATATACCTGACCATATACAGCAAAAATAAAAATAAAAAGGTAGAGAGATTGCATGCGCATGCAATCTCTCAAGTCATGCTGATTACCGGAAGTTAATCGATATGTTAGCTCGCTACAAAAGGAAACCCTTTCTCGTAACAAATAATTAACTAGCCAGAAAAGGAAAACCTTTCTCGTAACAAATAAGAAACTCTTTGAGACTGAAGGCTTAATCTTGCGCATAAAATATCTCATCTTCTCTTGATATACCTAATAAAAAATAATATTTCTCATCTAATGTGAAACTTAGCAGATCAAGACCAATTTTGATCTGCTAAGTGAAACTTGATGTGAAACTTGACTATTCATCTGTTACGCTTGATGACTACTACTTTTTGGCCAAACAAACCTTTCTTGTGCTTAAGGGGACATGAACGAAGTGAATGGTTTAGCCATACAAATTTATGATCCTAAAACACTAAATTTAAGTATGTGTAGAACGTGCTAAATGGTATTAAGATAAATGATCTTCTACTCTTATCACAAAAAAAAAATGCTGTGATCCTAAAACACAGGAGTTAATATGTTTTGGAAAATTTGGCATTTCTCGTCCCATCCATCAACTTGCCTCATTGTGTTGTGCCTATGGCGAAGCTTGTGTATGCCTAAGAGCTGTACACACAGTCTTGGCTCCCTAAAGCCTCACAACATCATAGCACAAGATATTTTGAATTTAAATATTCTTACTAGTACACAGTGAAAATCTTTTAAGCTAGATCCAAGTTAAGATTGCTATAGGCTTACATCAAAATGATAATATACCAAATTAGCCTGCTATGGATGTCAAAGAACTACAACTAAACAATGTTCTATCTTTTTGTGGATTCAGCATGCCTTCAACATCTATAAAATTTGTTGCACTTTCTTTTTGGGCCATCTGATAGGCAACAGCCAGTACTTTTACTCCAACATAAAAAAAACTCCACCAGTGTTTCTTATATAAGAAAAACAATGAAGGCAAGTTTCACAGAATTAAAACTGAGGAAAGCGGCTCCAATCCTTTTATTTCCCTGGTTCTTCAACAATACAGATCACCAGCAGGTTATTCCACTTGCTAGATAACCCTCCTTATGCCAAGAATCTGTATGCAAAACAGTGTATATAGATGCAGCAGGATCAACAAAAAAAGCAAAGAAATTAGAGTACCTAGTAACTGCACCCATTGAACGACCCCACAAGCCAATCAAAGAAACATTGCCATCTGTCCTCAGATATTCAACCACAGCTCTGAGATCATCCTTCTGAGAAACAGACCAAAAAATGTCAAAATTCATTAACAATAGAAGGCAAAAGCAGCGGGCAGTTGTTGGTAACAAGTTGTAACTCAACAAGACATCCCAGCAAAAGCAGAAGATTCTAACACATAGATCATGGCTCAGATTAACATATCACCCCCCCCCCCAAAAAAAAATCTCCTTCATACCCATCCCACCCCCACCCAGCTTGTGTGTAAGAGCATTTAGGTACTTGTAATTTCATTGATATGCCATATTTAAAAGAAAAAATAACTTAAGCTTCTTTTGCATGTTATAGAGAGTAGAGGCAAAAAAGAATACGACTGTCTGTAAAAAGTAGGTGAAGGTTACAAGAAGACAAGATTTCAATGACATAATCCTCGCTTTCTTACCACCATCCATCAGGTAAGCAGCCAATAAACACGTTCCAGCACAAAATACAAGATGCAGCATTATTTGAAATAGCATCCACCATAACAACATGGCTTCAGCTAGACACGAGCGGATTTATAGGCAAAATTATGGGCACGCAACCCTTGATCTTTCCGCAAAATTAAAAATTGTATATACATATTTTTAAAAATTGGTATAATATTAATTGTTGGCACCTATGCTCCAAGAAAGTTGAATGGTGCACTTGGTTGAAAGTTGAGTTATTTACCAAGAGGAATAGGGATCAATTCCCACTTGATACATTTTTTCCTCCTTTTTTTTAGTAGTGCACTCATGTACTAGAAATCCTAGATCCGCCTCTGGCAAGACAGGCGCCAAAAGTCCATCCAAATATAATTAGAACAAATACATTAACATTCATTATAATATGGCTAAAAGATGAATAATTTAGAAAGAGAAGGTCAACAAACTTCAATTCACTAACACGCCACAAGCACAAAAAGAAAAAGGAAGACAAAAGTAGAAAATAAATCAGAACATGTTTTTAACCAGCTAATCAAGCCTCATATTTTCTAACGAGGTACTAAGCCTCATATTCTGAGATATAAATTCTTATCACTTGCATTATCTATTTATGCTGTCCATATTTGTAAACATTGCATAAAGAAAACTGTAAACAGCACTGACTTATAAACAAGGAGAAGAAATAGATAAACAATGTCAGCGGTGGTACCAAAAACTAAGGCATTATATTTCAGGCTTATCAGTCGCAGATGAGGAAACAGTTTTGTCTCTATTTTTTACAAGACCCTGCACAGCAAATCTCAAATAATGCTTTAGACTTGACAACTAATCACCTTCTCTAAAGTATTTTAAGATAGAATAGGCACAGCAGAATTTATCCAACAACTTATCAACAGGTCTAAGCTTTCATTTGAATCTCAAATAGAATAATCAGCTACTCACTTCATTCCAACCCAATGTAACGTGCTCGCCTCCAGAAAGTCCAGATCCAGAAAAGTCAAGGGTGAAAACAGTTATGTTTAGTGGCAATAATATAATAGCAGCTTCACTGGCATCTGCTCTACATCCGCTGCCAAAGGATCATCCAAAACAACTTCTTAGCAAAGAAAACTATTAAATGAAGTCAAAATATAAATAAATAAAAAAGTTCTTCTCCATATAATCGCTGCATCAAAGGAAAAGTACAGTAATTTTCTAGCGTAAAAACAGGAAGAGTACTACTTAACCTTCACTAACCTGTTTCCATGACAGTAAATCACACAAGGCAGTGGCTTTCCTTCTGGACGAATAAGAGGCATATAATGGGTACATTTAAGAACATCATCCCTACTATTTTTAACCTGCAAATCAGTAAGGCCATTAAAGAAAAAATGACTAAATAGTTCGAAATACAGACAATAGGTGAACTGTTCAATAACACTAGCAATGACCTAAAGAGTTTGTAAATAAGTCTTTAAAAAAAAGTACTGTCTATAACAACTTAAACACTCAGATGAGGTAGTCACACAATCCATCATGGTATCAGAGCGCATACAGAGGTTGTAAGTTCAAGTCTCACCGCAATCCATTTCACAAGCTTGGTCCAATAACAAAAATAGTAAAAGCTATAGCTTTTATATTAGGTAACCACACAATTATTCGGAGTCCATATAAACAAACAAATAAAAGGGCAGCCTAATGCACTAAGCTCCCACTATGCGCGGTTGCGCCAAGGCTCCCCTTTATAACAAGCAAATAAAAAGACCACAAACAAAAAGAGAAGATCAACCTCTATTAATTTCCTATAGCCATAAGTGAAGGATTGAAATTTTTCCTGAAATGATTTTTGTAATATTTTAATAAGGATCTCGTGGTGTGCTTTCTCCTTGTTGGCATGATATGTTGATGATTATCGGGAAAGCCTCACATAAAGGGAGTTATCAGATAATCTTTGCTTCCGAAAGTTAATTCTTGCCCCGCCCACTTCAATTTACATGTTTTAACAGAAGTCTCCCAACTCTTCACGTAAGGCAGTTCCATGTGGCATCATGATGCGATCGCTTCTCCATTCCCCAGCTCCTCACAGTATTTCTCTGCTATGACTTTACTCCATAAAGCATGTTCCTCTATGGACATTACTTATAGCAATTGTCGTGTTGCTTCTCAACACATCATTCTAGAGAATAACATGCCTCTTTATCTGTCAGGTTCTACAACCTAATTATGAAGAGCAAAGGGATCTAACACAGTTCCCGTGGACATTGATGTTACAAAATAGTATTCAGATTTTTTCTTTCCATCAAAATTAACAAAGTAAAAAGTTCCAGCTATTAAGTTTTGCTTATATTCATTGTTTTATGAACATCACTTTAAATTTGAATACATAAGTCTGAAAATTGATCAGATAACTAGGATTATTTGTTTTGCTCCCATATAATATTAGATCTGTCTCTACATGATCAACTTTCAACCTATTTCATAGTAGTAAATGTACTTCATTGTCACTTTCTAGTTTTCCAACGTCAACTGTCTCATATTAGTTCTCCAACTCATTACTTGGTTATTAACAACACAGAGCCAAATGAAGAATACACGTAAACACGGGTAAAGAAATACATAGTCTATTCAATGAGTAAATAAAATATTTCTTTGATAACTAATACCAGCTCTGGGAAACATAAACAGAAAATATATGAACTAGTAAATAAATTAATTGGAAATAGTTTATTTAATAAGTAAATAAAACATTGACTTGACCTAAATTTCAGAGAAAAATAACTGAAAATAGCAAGATATTAATTACCAACGCACTCACCTCCAGATCCCTCCTTTGGTACCATTTCCCTTTAAGCATGAATTCTTCATCTAGTAGATCATTTTTAGGATCATACTCAGCCCTGAAATCCACAGGAAGTAGAGTCGTTATTTTAAGATTAGCATCTATTATATAGCACAATAATTAGAAGAAGAAAATGGGTATAGGTCAGTTGTCAAGGCATGTTATAAGGAACTCAATTATCTTGGCAGTAACGGATGGTAGTAACCTCAAGTATCTTGCTTAGAAACAGACATTTCGCTGCTTCAAGCCCCTTTCCAAATCCCAGTGTAAAAGAGTAAAAATTCCTCCAGGTAATTTCTGGAAATACCCTTTCCAGAGTTAGTTCTTTCGTGTACCACAATGGATGAGTCAGAACCCTAAGTCTAAGAAATATCTCCTCCTTTATATTCTTAGGTTCAGAATTAACTACAGAAATTAGAAAGAAAATAAGGTACAAAAAATTTCAACAGAAATTTCATAAACTGAACAGAGGATTCCCACTATATGCCATGGATATGTACTAAATATGAAGTCCTCATCACCTATGCAACATGTTTGCATTCCAAAAGTAGCACGATAAAGTAGCTTTTTTAGTTTCTTCAATCAGAAAAAGCAATACTCAGAGACACTTCCAAATTCCAAATTATAGAAACACGCCTTAAACACACAGTCATTAGTCTCAATGGTGGATCCAATCAAAAGATGCACTGTTCAATATCAAATAAAGAGGAAAGGCGATACATTTCACAAATTTTGCAAAATCACTTGCAGAATTTTCATTTGTTTGAATTAAAAACCCTATAATTCAAGTCTCAAAAGTATATCAGGCCCTAAATAAACACATACAAATGACCTGTCAATTTCAAAATTTAAAAGAAATTCAGTACTTGAGTGATTATGATTTACACCTAACTTTTCTGCACATGAAGTACAAAACAATAACTCCTAAGATCAAGAAACCTAAACCAGACAAGTGCACAATAAAGAGAAGCATAAAAAGTAGACCCCCACATCCGCAAATTCTCCAGATAACCCCACATCAAATTAAAACTAACCCACGTCATAATTTGGGAAAAAGATAAAAACTATACAAACATAAGCACAAAAGCAAACATATTTTGCATACTTCTTGCAATTTCAATTAGCAAAGTAAGATACTACACTAAATAGAAAACCCCCACATCAAATTAGAACTAACCCACATCAGAATTTGGGATAAAGATTCAAACTTTACAAAAATAAACTCAAAAGCAAACATATCTGCATACTATAGCAATTAAAATTAGCAACAAAAAAAAGACCAAAATTGGAAAAGGGGTTTATCAAGATCATACCTTGGGGGTCTAATAATAAAGTTGACAAGTTGTTCCATAAGATTTAGGTAATTTCAGATCTTCTTTCTCTCTCCCAAATAGGAAGGTGTATTAAGTTTCTTGAATCTTTTTCTATTTTTGTGATAAATTTTGTTAAATAAATGATGTGTTAGAGGGCGGAAATTTTTGGGAAGAAATGAAGCAGCACTATTTGGTAGGGGGGGGGGGGGGGTTGATGATGTTTTTTCTTTTTCCTCCGAAGAAGAGGAAGAAAACGAGAAAAGCGGCCTTTGGCACTTCCGTTGGTTGCATTGGACTTCATTTTTCATTTGATACTTCACAAACAAAAACAAAAAAAATTGCCAACCGTCTTCACGCTATCACGTGTGTCTTCACGCTATTCTTAAGAAAAATTTATTACTCCATTTTGCTTCGTCAAATGATAAAGTTTAGAGCAGAAAGGCCGATGCTTGTAATAATTTTCTTGAATTCAATGATTGATATCTTGATCTTTTTAAAGATAATTATAAACTACATTAAAATTTATTATCGGTTAAGTTTAAAGTAAAAATATTTTAAAATTTATAAATGAAAGAAAATTTTATTGACACTTCAGAGGGTAATAATGTTTTATTTTAGATTTTTTTCAGAAGCAAAGGACATATAGACTTTGATGCAGTATGTAACCTAACCTTAAACACAATGGTTCCGCTTGTTTCTTTTTTGTTACATTAACAATAACCGAAGCTTCAGAATATTAAAAGTAAGAAACAAATAAAAACACCGCCTAAACAATAAACGTTTTCAATAATTTATTTATAATCTCACAACATTAACCTAAAGGAAATATAAATCAAATGTTAACACAGTCGAAAGTCAAATCTAAATCGGGTGTGATTATCTTATTTGAAATAATGTTATTCCTATGCATCCCTTCTCGTCCGTATCAGGGTAATGTTCATAATGTGGCACGCTATAAGATTATGAGCCCGTTTGGCTTAGCTGATTTAGAATAGCCGATAAGCATTAGGTGTCGAAAAGCACTTTTAAGTGCCGAAGTTGATTTAAAAAATAAGCAGTTACGTGTTTGAGTAACAGTGCTGAAATTAATAATAAGTAGCTGAAGAACTAGGTATACAAAGAATCTATCTATAATTAAAAGCAGAAGACAAAAGCACCTCGTGAAGCCAAATGGCAAAACAATAGAATGACACATGGCATAATTAGTTATTAAATTAGTTATTGGTTATTCTTTTTAATTTAAATATATCTAAAAATGAAAATAACTAAAAAAACTACCATATATATGTATATATATATTGGTTACTTTATTTAAATTAATAAATATAGATATCTTATAATTAACTATAATATAAAAACGAAAATATAAATATATAAAAAAATAACTACCCATTCAAATTGGGTGGGAGTATTTTCAAGTTGGAGCTTTTAAATTATTTTTTTTAAAAAGCCAACAAAAATGCTATAAAAACGAAAAAAAGAGAAGAAAAACTACTCATCCAAATCGGGAGTAGTTTCAAATGTGAGATTTAAAATAAAAAACGAAATTAAAAAAATAATAAATTATCAATTAAAATTGGGGAGTAGTTTTAAGTTGGAGTTTTAAAATTATTTGAAAATAAAAAACAAAATAAAGAAATAAAAAAAAACTTCAGAGAAAAATATTAAATAACGTAATATGCTAATGAAACTTTCTATTAACAATGTAGTAGCATTAAATATTTGAAAATATAATAAAGAAAAATACATAACAAAAAAGTTATTCGATGCGCTGCGTGTATAAGTCCCGTTAGTTTAACAAAGATTTTATTCACTAAAATTTAGATAATATTATTAAGAACAACAGAATCTATATATTACTAAAAGGAGAGGAAAAATCCCTTTCGTTAATCCAAGTGGCAGCCTAAAAAAAACCACATGACATAATTAGTTACTAAATTTATTATTTAGTTAATAATTAATTATTGGTTATTCTTTTTGAATTTAAATATCTATATCTATATATTACTAAAAGGAGAGGAAAAATCTCTTTCGTTAAGCCAAGTGGCAGCCTAAAAAAAACCACATGACATAATTAGTTACTAAATTTATTATTTAGTTAATAATTAATTATTGGTTATTCTTTTTGAATTTAAATATCTATATATTACTAAAAGGAGAGGAAAAATCCCTTTCGTTAAGCCAAGTGGCAGCCTAAAAAAAGCCACATGACATAATTAGTTACTAAATTTATTATTTAGTTAATAATTAATTATTGGTTATTCTTTTTGAATTTAAATATATATAAAAAACAAAAATAATAAAAAAATATAAAACTACCATATATATGAATATATTCATATATATATATATATATATATATATATATATATATATATATATATATATATATATATATATATATATATATATATATATATATATATATATATATTAATTGATTACTTTATTTGAATTAATAAATATAGATATCTTATAATTAACTATATAAAAAACGAAAATATAAATATAAAAAAAAACTACCCATTCAAATTGGGTGGGAGTAGTTTCAAGTTGGAGTTTTTAAATTATTTTAAAATAAAAAAGCAAAAAAAAATCTATAAAAAAACAAAAAAAAAAAGAGAAGAAAAACTACCCATTCAACTCGGGGAGTAGTTTCAAGTTGGAGATTTAAAATAATTTTAAAATAAAAATAGATATCTTATAATTAACTATAATTAGAAAATGAAAATATAAATATATAAAAAAGTAACTACTCGTTCAAATTGGGTGGGAGTAGTTTCAAGTTGGAGTTTTTAAATTATTTTAAAATAAAAAAGCTATAAAAAACGAAAAAAAGAGAAAAAAAAAACTACCCATTCAAATCGGGGAGTAGTTTCAAGTTGGAGTTTTAAAATAATTTTAAAATAAAAATAGATATCTTATAATTAACTATAATTAGAAAATGAAAATATAAATATATAAAAAAGTAACTACCCATTCAAATTGGGTGGGAGTAGTTTCAAGTTGGAGTTTTTAAATTATTTTAAAATAAAAAGCTATAAAAAACGAAAAAAAAAGAGAAAAAAACTACCCATTCAAATTGGAGAGTAGTTCAAGTTGGAGTTTTAATATAATTTTAATATAAAAAATAAAATTAAAAAAATAATAAATTACCAATTCAAATTGGGGAGTAGTTTTAAGTTGGAGTTTTAAAATTATTTAAAATAAATAAATAAAAATAAAGTAATAAAAAAACTTCAGAGAAAAATATTAAATAACGTAATATGCTAATGAAACTTTCTATTAACAAAGTAATAGTATTAAATATTAAAAGATATAATAAAGAAAAACACATAACAAAAACGTTATTCGATGCGCTGCATGTATAAGTCCCGTTAGTTTAACATAGATTTTATTCACTAAAATTTAGATAATATTATTAAAAACAACATAATAAAATTTAAAATAAAAAAAAAATCAATAGTAATAAATTATATATCTTCTCATATATTACAAAAAGAAAGCGAATACTAAATATTGTTTAATATAATAAAGAAAAATAGAACAAAAAAGTTATTCACTGACTATATAAGTACGTTTGATTTAATAGAGATTTCATTATTGGGTATATCGTATTGACAAACAAGATGACAATTGAATTTTATTAAAGCAATACGATCTAATAGGATCAAACAAGCCTGATCATAATTTAATTTAATTAATATTTTTTTAATATTGACCGCGCATCGCGCGGGTACGACTACTAGTTTTGTTTTAAAAAGAAGTATTTTAGGGATAGAATAGTAAATATTTTGGTCAAACTTAAAGTGCTTATAAGCTAAAATTTGATAAGTTGGGGGAGACCAACTTATGGCTTTTGGTTTATTTTTGACTTATAAGCACTTAACTTATAAGCACTTTTAATTTTACCAAATGCGTAGATAAGCCAAAAAGTGCTTATAAGCCAGTTTGACTAGCTTATAAGCTTAGCCAAACACCCTCTATGTACCGGTTCGGCTAAATCAATTAACTTTAGTCAAAATTCTAGTACTCGTGCAAGGATATACTATAAGGTATACATTTTGTTATAGTATTTTTTATGAAACAATTATTTATTTATTTATTCAATTCAATAAAGTTTTATTTTAAATAGATCATGCATTCGTCTATGTGTTCTTTGCTTATGTAGTAGATGATTTAGTGTACAGAGTTTAGCTTATACATAAAAGATTAAATCATCGGTTCTTATAAGTCATAATGTTTATACTCACAATCTAACGATGGAATTGGATAAACCATTGAAATAGTTATAGCACAAGATTAAATATAATTTATCTTGATTATGAAAATGATTTAATTTTGACTTATTGTGCTAGTACATTTTGTATGTATTAAACAGATCAAGTAGAGATAAGTATTTTATAGTTGTAACAACTATAGGGGTATCAAGTTGTGAAGTCATACCATGAAAGTTTGGGAGAGGGTGGTGGAAGTAAGGAGTGAGGAGGACGGTGTCTATATCCGATAAATAGTTTGGGTTCATACCGGGTCGGTCGACTACTGAAACTATCCACCTTATTAGAAGGTTGGTGAAACAGTACAGGTATAGGAAGAAGGATCTGCACAGATTGTTTATTGACCTAGAGAAAGCGTATGACAAGGTGCCTAGGGAGATTCTTTGGAGATGTCTGGAGCTAAAGGTGTGTCGGTCGCTTATATTAGGGTGATTAAGGACATGTATGACGGAGCTAAGACTCAGGTCAGGATATTGGGAGGCGACTCTGAGCATTTTTTGGTTGTTAAGGGGTGCACCAAGGATCTGCACTCAGCCCGTTCTTATTTGCACTGGTGATGGACGCACTAACGTACCATATTCAAGGGGAGGTGCCATGATGTATGTTATTCGCTGACTGTGAGCACGTGATTTTTGTTTTACGCGACAATCACTCCAAAAGAAATAAAAATAATAACAAATGGTCTTGCTGTACAATTTTTGGATTTTTACGTGGCATTTTGTTAGTTATTTGTGATTTCGTCTATTTTTATTTTTTATCAAACAAAATACAAAAAAAATGTGTGTCGTGTGTATTTGAACCGTAATTGATTTTAAAAGGAAAATCGTAAAATATATGTGTCTTTTATTCTATTTTTTGTTGTCATTTAATGATTTTATTTTTAATTAAATGTCAATGTGAGTGATAATTGTTGTTTTGAGTATTTATTAATATTGGTATGATTTTATTTTTTTATTATTATTAAGAATTTTTATTTAATTATAAGAAGGAAAACATTAGATTTGGGCCAAGATTTTAAATAAAATTAGGCCCAAACGAATGCAAATAACCCAGGCCTTCTGCAAGACGCCCCAAACGACGCCGTATAGGCATCATCTCTTCGAGCCGTTGATTGGTTCAAAGGAACGGCCCAGATCAGGCCAATCCTTTACCCAAACGACGCCGTATAAGTCCGTCTAATCTCAGCCGTTCAAACCAGGCTGATCTAACAGCCCTCGTCCCATCTCCTTTACCCGTTATCAGACTCGACCCAATGAAACTCGGTCTGATCCACCCCAGTATGAAAGCAAACGACACCGTTTCTTTTAATGGAAAGATCACAGCCGTTGATCAGTGGCAATCCAACGGCCAAGACACAACCATCCACCCCGTATAAAAGGCCTCATATCACACCCTGCCCCCTATCCAAACCCCCTGCCTTAGTCATCCCTTCCACAGACCCAAAACCTCAGGAACCCTAGCCGCCCCTTTCCCCTCACCATTAATCCCGGCGGCATGGACGCCGGTGACCCTCATCTTAACACCATAGATGCACCTCACCATCCTGAACCCAAATCCACCAACCATTTAGCTCGAATCCCCTCCCACCTTCTCGAATCTTCATTTGAAGATTCGAGTCGGACCTCGACTTACACCGATTTACCCCAGCTTCACACCAGATAGTCCCCGGACCTCCCTCGTGACCAAACCATGCTTGGTTTGTCCGAATCTAACCGTGAAAACCCAAATCCCAAATCTGCCATCTAGGAACCCTAGAAACCCCGGGCCTGGTCTGTGTCCGTTTGAGCCAAGTGATTAGGGTCTAATGGACCTTAATCGAAGTGTTCTCAGTTGAGAACACTTCGATTAAAGTCCGTTCAACCCCAAGAAGGGTCTTTTCAAATACGAGCTAAGGTTTTCTGATTTTTCAAGGCTTTAAGGTAAGTTTGTTTTTCTTTTTCTTTATTCAGTTCATGTGTTTGTTAAAGGTCTGTTCGTATGGCCAAACGTCTTGTTTAATTGGTGTTTTTGAATTTTTATCAACTGTGTTGCCCACCTTGCCCGGGCCTCTGTATATGGTCAAGTCTTTCTTCATTCACTGATAATGTGTGTATTGTGTAAACTGCATAGTCGATTGAATTTGAAATTGGTCATTTAATTAGTTCCCAAGGTCGTCTTTGTTTTGACAGTACAATCTGAACCCCTGCTCAATACTGTTTGATTCCAATCCTTGGCTATTAATTGTATATGTTATAATTAGTATAGTCGATTCGATACGTGTCGTCGAATAGTTTCAGCTGTTTGAATGATAACAATTTGATCTGTTCTTGCTGAACATTGTTTGAATCAAAATTGAGGATCGAGTATAGCTACTTATAGTTGTTAATTTGAATCAGAAATCTAAGGATTTGGTTTGTAGTTGCAGTCTGAATTGGTGGCATGTACATTTGTGCACAACATGTGCATAAAGGCCCTTTTAGAGTTTAAAATAACTTGACAGCATATGCTGTCAGGTTATATTCCTGCTGCCCATGTCTGCTTTTAGTTTAATAAGTTGATTAAAAGGGCTGTCAGGAATCTCATGGGAGGTTTTCATATTTTAAAATGTTGAGTGGAAAAACAGCAAGAAAGGAAGGGGTTTCTGATATGTTTAACAAACTAAAAGGGGCTGATGTTAGGCTATAAAAAGGGGGAAACTCAGACAGATTTAAGCACTGAAAAATTAGACTGGATTTTGAGGGGTTTAAGAAAGCATAGATACAGAGAGAAATACCACATAATAGGCATATACAGACACATACACAAGAGAAAAAAAAAACATACAGAAAAACCAGAAACTGTTTCTTCCTACTTTTGTTTGGGTTTCATTTGTTCAACCTGTTCAATCAATTCTGATTTCTTCCAAGTCTCAACTAAGTTTATTGGTTGGTTTGCATTAGTTGTTCTCCTGGACTTGGTCTGTCTTGGAGTATTGTTTCTACTGCATTGTTTGCTGCTGTTATTTTGTTACTATTTGTTCCATCGGCTATAGTTGCATCTTGCACTGGGATTTGTCCTGTTGTTATCTGCTGTTACTGCTGCTGCTTCTGTTGCCATTATCACTCTACTGACTTCTCTTCTTCTTCAATTGTAAGCATTTCCAGGTACACACTTCTGAAACCATGTTTGCTGAAAGCTTGAAGTTTGAAGTAGAAATACAGAAATGAATGTTGTTTGCTTTACAATACTTGTATTAAAAAACATAGCAATAAGTTGAATGTTAGTTAGCTTGTATTTGTTTAAGTTCATTTTATCTTCAATTACTTTGTATGAATTAATATACATCCTAACCGAGGTGGATTACTAGACAGTATTATTGTTAAATCAGATGTGTCGGGAGATGATATATTTGTTAGATCAGTTTATAGCTCATTAAAATATACCTTTGTGCAATATGTACTTGATAGAAGTTTAGTCTATTTAACACTACATGGTTATAGTTGTTAAGATGTCTGTATGATGATGAGTGCGTGTGTGTTTAGTATATCGGCAGTCAAATCTCAGTTTCTATTTTTGTTTCCCTAACATGTAAGGCAGGATGTTGTTAATTCAACAGAAAGACTCATCATAATTCTGAATTGTTTAAACTAACTCTATCAAATTTGGTCGCGTTAGGCAGTTTATAGGATCACGTCTGAATCTTATTGGTATTAGTTTTATAGTAGTCAATGCTGTTAATCTGTTCAAAAGGTCATTTTGCATAAAATAAGACAGACGCCTAGGGTGAGTTCAGCATGATATTTGTCTTGTACGCAATTTCTTTTTTCAAATTGAAAGCATGTTCAATAAAGCACAAAATTTTCCACCTCGCAATAATCAATCAGATAATTAGCTAAGCCTGAAATTCAATTAGCATACATTTTCTTTCTTCTATTTTTTAGAGACAAACATAATAGAAATGTAGTCACTTTAGGATATCCTTTCTAAAATAATGAGACGACCCTCGTAAAAATAAAAATGCAAATTGCGGGGCCCTCAATAATTAACCATAATAAATACTTAGAATTTGGGATGGACTGTTTAGTGAATTTCGCTGCCTTCTCCAAAGATAATAACGTGTTAAACTCTTTAGGCGCGACTCAATTAAATTACATTCTTAAATTCGGGTGCGCATTTATGTGACCCAAAATTCAAATCTCAACGGAGTCGAAATGTGTTAACAACTACGGGTGCATTGATTGTGACGTGGTTCGAGATGCATTTTCACGACGTTGCAATTCTATAAAAATAAATGATAATAATAAAAGCGGTTTAAACTTAATAAAAGCACATAAGTCACAACATGTATTTAAATCAGATATTTAGCCATTATAACAATTTAAGCGACCGTGCTAGAACCACGGGATTCGAGGGTGCCTAACACCTTCCCTCGGGTCAACAAAATTCCTTACTTAGAATTTCTGGTTCGCAGACTTCATTTGGAAAAGTCGAAAATTTCCTCGATTTGGGATTCAAGATAAACCGGTGACTTGGGACACCAAAAACCAAACCTTTCCCAAGTGGCGACTCTGAATTAAATAAATAATCCCATTTCGAATATTGTCACTTAAATTGGAAAAACTCCCTCGCGCATTTTTACCCTTCGGGGCGGGGCGCGCAAAAAGGAGGTGTGACAGCTCTGGCGACTCTGCTGGGGAAAAGCTCACCCAGAACCACTGGTTCAGGGTTCAAGAATTCGAGCTTAGAATAATTGTTATATTTGGCTTTATTATCTGATCTTTATTACATGTTTTGCATAACGTGCTAAATGTTGTCTTTTACCGCTTTGATATTATCTGAACTGTATATAAACTGTGCCGAAACCCTTCTCTTCTTACCTCCGGGGAGAAGCTCGCTGGTCGAGACTCCCTATTCTGTTAGTGTCAATACCTGAAATAAGAAAGAGGCCGGACAAGTTACAAAGCCGGACGATCTCGCGGGTCCCCGGTACGTAGCCCCCTCCTCGACTCGAGTTGTCCGCTCGGGTACACAGTCTAGAACATATACCCAGGTTATAAACCTAGTATAACGAAACTTCATGCCGGATCCCTAGTAGGAACGTTTATTTGCATCATGTTGCATTTGACATAGGGGACTCAACACAGGGGTTGGGTCCGTCTAAGACAGGCAACCTGAAATGAAAAGACCATCTTGCTGCATCCCATTTTTTTTGGCGCATTTATTTTCTTCGGATCTGCGTGTTGACCGGTTCCTAAAAAAAAGGAAAACTTAAAAAAAAGGAAAAATAGCAGTATAGGGAGATAAGTACTTATTTTGAAAAAATAAAACCAATGTCCAAGTAATGTCAAAACCTCACCGGTATTTTCTAAGAAAAAATAAAATTTGTCTTTTAGTTTGATTTATTAATCCAAAAAATGCTATTTAGCAGTCCTTAAGAATATTTTCTTTATCTCTTTTTGAAAGAAAAACAAAAAATAATAATAATATATAAAAATAAAAAAATAAAAAAACATATTCTTGCTTTCTTTTTTTTTTAAAAAAAAAAATTGTATTCCAAAAAAAAAGGGGTTTAATTGATTTGCTCTATTCACGATGTACCGAACTACGCTGGTTTGATTCTCACCGGATGTGAGATACGTAGGCAACCCCCATCGGGTTCAACCCATTTTTTTGCTAAGATAGCCAAAACCAACAAAACAAAAAATGAGTCAAAATAAGTCAGGTGGTGCTGTTTTATCATAAATAGCCGAATGTTCCCAAAAGGGACGCCGGAAGGCTGACTTTGCATAAACAGCCACCTTTTGGGTCGTGTTTTGTCCAATTGACCCACACAGCCTTAAAATCTTCATCCCCGAAGTGTTGAAAGGTCGTGTTCGAAAACTTGATCCTTCTTGTAAAATATTTTTGAGTCAAGTTATTTTTGTTAAAATCACCCTAATAAATGTACAGGATGAGCACGATGCAAAATGAACACTTTTCGATAATGACTAAAATCCCTGTCAAGCTGCGGCTATGGTGGAATGATCTAGGTGCTGAAGGACAAGATGAAGTCAAGAAATGTCTGAAAGGTCTCGTGGGTTTGTTGGAAATCCAGCCTCGGGGAGATATCATAAGAGCTTTGGTTACCTACTAGGACCCGGCACACAATGTTTTCCATTTCTCCGATTTTGAACTCACCCCGACTCTGGAAGAAATGGCTGGGTACATCGGGAACGCTGAACTTCCATTAAGGCAAAAATACTTGGTCGCTCCAAGAGTTGTCACGGTACATCGATTCCTGGACTCGTTAAAAATACCCAGGACAGTCCGCAATCCAGATTTGGCCGCCGGTTTTTGTAATCCATGCTTCCTATACGACAGGTATGTCATGTAGGAGGATTCAACAATCCGATTAACAAACTATGCAGCAAAAATAGTCTTCAGAAGTGGGATAAACACAGACGGGTGGCTTTCATGATAACATTTTTGGGCCTTTTAGTATTTCCAAGGAAAGATGGGAATATTGATCTGAAAATATCCGGGGTAGTCAGTACTTTGCTCACTCAAAACAATAGCACTATCGCGCCTATGGTGGTATCTGATGTTTTTCGAGCTCTCACAGCTTGCAAAGCCGGGGGGAATTTCTTCGAAGGTTGTAACTTGCTGCTACAAATGTGGATGACTGAACATCTCTGCCATCGTTCCGAGCTCTTGAGCCATGGTTCTTCAGAGAAAACTTGCATAGAAGAATTTTACACGAGAACCAAAGAGATCAGTCTGCCCAAAGGAGTTATGGCATGGACCTCATTCTTTCAAGCTCTTACTGCCAGCCAAATACAGTGGACACTGGGATGGCTGCCTGTTGATGAAGTCATATATATGCCAGCAACTGAAACTCATTTCCTGCTGATGGGACTTAAGAGCATTCAACCTTACACACTCTGCCGAGTCTTGAGACAGTTCGGAAGATACCAGATGATACCGTATGAGGAGGATCTTAGTGATCAAACGATTGAGATAAGTCCTGACGGACAATTTCCGGAAGCAAAAATCCGCCAGATCTGGAATGAATGTCAATATTTGAAAGCAGATACTTGCGTGCGAGATCAGACCAAAAGTGAGACAGCACCAGGCTACCTGGCATGGTACAGAAAAGAACTCGAACATGAAAGGCCGGCTAAAAGACCCCACATCCTGAATTTCGCCGAGTCATCGCAAAAGCAGTGGGATTGGTTGGAAAAAGAAAGAGGCTATTGTACCGAAATCAGCAGGTTGAAGCAACAAGTGGAAAGCCTGAAATATGAGCACAACGTGCAAGTTGCTACCGATATGGGAGAACAGAACAGGTTGACTCAGGAAAACGAGATGCTCAGGGTCCAGATCAAACAGATGAGGACGGATGCTGATAAACAGCCAAGGAGTCGATCGGACGAGCAGTTGATAAAAGGCTGAAAAGTGAAGTCAGGGAATGGCGAGATGGCTTAGAGAACTCCGAAAACATCATGGCGGAGCTTAGAGCACAGTGGGATACAAGAGCAGATAAGCATCGCCGATACTTGAATCAATTGAAAGGCAACCACGAGAAAACTGTTGCCAAAATAAAGAGAGAGATGACTTTACTTGAGATCAAAGCAGTTAATCAGGCCGAGGATTTCCAAATTGAGAGCAGATACTGGTACGACTTGTTAGCCCAGATGAAGTTAGAAGTACGGCGACTGAAGAATCAGCATATACAGGATTCTCAGGTATTCAAGATATGTAGCGATCAGATAAAACGCCTACTCATAGAGAAGAAGCAAACCAAAGATAGGATCAAGGCCATTGCCCATGCCATCACCAGACGATGTCTACGATGTGAGAACATGACCAGCGTTACCGTCCTCTCGGCGGTAATGGGTTATGTCAAGCAGACCATGCATGAGCTGGAGCAACTTGAGAGGGATCTCACACCTAGGACCGCGGCGAGGCCGAACGATGCCCCGCGGGCACCAATTTTCAAAACCATAATGTACTCATAAATCGAGTCTGTATCTTAGCATCTTCTGCCTGTTTTTCCCATCAGGGTGGTTTTAGTCTATTTGAGTCTAGGTTTATTTTCAAAGTTTGCTCTTTCTTTTGCAAAATGTAGTTTGTAATAGACCGTTTCAACAATAAAAGGTGTGCTTCTTTTACGCTCATTTGTGTTTTTGAACTACGTAATGATCTGATTCACGTGGCATCGTGATACGTAGGCAATCCTCATCGGATCCGGTCGCGGTTTAACCAAAGAGAAAAATTGAAAAAAAAGGGAAAATAATAAAAGGAAAGCCTTAAAGAATGCCGGAATGACACATGCTTTCGTCGCAAACATGTAGGAATCCATTTAACTGTATAGGTGCATCATGCCCCAACGTGAGATTGCCTATCCGTTATTTGATTCGAATTAACCGTTCGTTTGTCGATGAGTTCCTTCCAGGTTTTTGGAAAGGTGGTTGGTTTGGTGAAAGTCTGGCCTCGCACCCGTATTTCACGAGATCGAAAGGGAGTGTTCAATTACCTATTGTTAAGACAGGAGGCAGTGCTCACACTTACTTCACAAGGTCAAAAGGAAGTGTAGAAATGTCTTCAGAGATTCCGTTGCCAACAATCCCTGTTTCCGAGGAAAGTTCTATCTCGGCCGTCCTCACGCCCGAATTCGCAATTGCGGAGGAAAATAGAATCTTGCGGCTTCGCATGCTGGAAATGCTTGATAACTGGAATAATGGAAAAGAGCCACCAAGCATCGTCCCTGGATTCCCTGAGTTATTCTCCAGGACAAGCGGGATTTCTAATGTCCCCATAAGTTATCCTGCTACCCCATTCAGATACCCAGCCATTTCAACCTTCTCTGCTGGATCGCCCTCTGAGTCTCATCCTCGAGTGTCAACGATGGATGTAAACACAAATATCTTTACTGCACCACCTTGCCCGATCACGGCACAACCTGCTGCATACAAGCCGACTTTTGACTCATCCTCGTTTACATTCCAAGCCCCATCTTTCTCGATGGAATCAACTAGGTTCGCCACCAGCACTAATCCTCCACAGCCTCAGTGCGAGCTTGCACCTGGGCAGGATCAGAATCCCAGAATTGCTGAACAAAATGAGATGGCCAAAAGAATGAGAAGCCTTGAACAGAGTTTGAAGAACATGCAAGGTTTGAGCGGACAGAAAAGTGTATCTTACGCCGACCTATGCATGTTCCCTCACGTGCACCTACCAGTGGGTTTCAAGACCCCAAAGTTTGAGAAGTACGACGGGCACGGTGACCCCATTGCTCACCTCAAGAAATATTGTAACCAATTAAGGGGAGCCGACGGAAAAGAGGAATTGCTAATGGCATATTTCGGGGAAAGTCTGGCAGGAATAACCTCGGAATGGTACATGGATCAGGACATGTCCCGATGGCATGTCTAGGATGATCTCGCTAGAGATTTTGTGAGACAATTCCAGTATAACATCGACATCGCACCAGACCGAAATTCTCTGTCGAACTTGAAAAAGAAACCTTCAGAAAGCTTCAGAGAGTATGCTATTAAGTGGCGCGAGCAGGCGTCGAGGGTGAAGCCTCCCATGGATGAAGTGGAAATGGTCACTACCTTTCTCCAGGCTCAAGAGTTTGACTATTTCCAAAACATGATGTCAGCCATGGGAAAGCCGTTTGCAGAAGCGATTAAGATTGGAGAGATGGTGGAGAATGGTCTGAAAACAGGTAGGATTTTGAGTCAAGCAGCCATAAGGGCGACCTCCCAAGCCGTCCAAAGCGGGTCCGGAGGAATGGCAAGAGGGAAGAAAAAGGAAGAAACAGCCATGGCAGCCTCAGAAGCAAGGGAATATCGTAGTCCCAGGCCCCATTTTCCGGAAAGCAACACTACTACCCCCACTTAAACGCGGCATATCCTCCTCAACCCTACATGGTCATGAACACCCAGCCTTATGTCCATCCGCCGCACCAAGCCAACCGAGGCTAAGCTCCACCTCCCAGAAATCAGCCTCCATACCGCAACCACTATAAACCACAGCCTCCGCAAAATAACTTCCGTCCTCAGGAACCACCTAGAAGGCGGACTTTCACGCCTATCGGTGAGCCATACTCTACTTTGTTCCCGAAGCAAGTCCAGTTGGATTTCCTGCAGCCAGTCCCTCAGACAAGGCACAACCCGGCGTCACCTTCTTACATAGCCGGTGTCAGATGCGCCTATCATTCAGGGGCCGAGGGGCACGATACAAATGACTGTTGGTCATTGAGAAGAGTGGTCGAGAATTTAATAGAGCAAGGGAAAATAGTGCTAAGGGACGAGGATGTCCCAAATGTGACTAACAATCCATTACCTGCTCACAATAATGGGCCGCTGATCGGAATGATTTGCGAAGACAAAGAATTTGACCCTGCTTTGAAAGCTATAATCGCCATTGTTGACGCAGGGAAAAAGCCTGAAACAGTCCAGAAACCAGAAAAAGGGGAAAAGGCCAATACTATAAAGTGCGAGCCCGGAGAGAAGGTGGAGAAGAAGGCGGTGCCTGTGAAGAATGGAGTTCTTTACATCCCATGAGGTCGAGCAGAGAAGTCGCAGAGCTTCGAAGTCAAACGGGCAAAACCTATGTACGTGCCAAAGGGGGCCTGTGTGGTCTGGGGGACGATTCAACCACCTCGGCTGAATGAGCCAGTGGTTATCGGACGCGTGCCACAAAAACCGATGACAAACCTGTCCACAGTACCGTGGAACTATCAGAGGACGTTGGTAACGTACAAAGGTAAAGAACTCACGGGAGAACTTCCGGAAAATACTTTCATTGGAAAGTATTCAAATACCCAAGAGCTGAACAACGCCACACGGAGACGCTTCCTACCAAAGAAGCCTATAAGCGTTGAAAAAGCGGAATTTTTTTTCCAACAAATGAAAATGCCGGACTACGAAGTAGTAGATCAACTGCGCAAGCGCCCTGAACAAGTGTCCATGCTATCTCTGCTTATGAGGTCAACCGGGCATCAAAAGATCTTACTCAAGACTTTGAATGAAGCATACGTACCAGTAGAAACCTCAGTTGAACAATTGGAACGGATGACGGAGAGGTTCTTTGCCATCAACCAAGTCTCTTTCAGCAAGAACGATCTACCCCCAGAGGGAGCGACACACAACAAAGCCCTGCATCTAACAGTTAAATGCGAAGGCTACTACGTCAAGCGGGTAATGTTGGATGGGGGTTCAGGTGTTGACATTTGTCGACTCTCCACACTACAGAGAATGGAAATTGGGACCGGAAGAATCCGCCCCAATAATGTCTGCGTGAGGGCTTTTGACGGCATCAAGAGAGACACCCTTAGGGAAGTATATTTGATATTGACCATAGGGCCAGTGGAGTTTGAGGTAACTTTCCAAGTGCTTGACATGGATACGTCCTACAATTTCCTCCTCGGCAGGCCTTGGATTCATGCGGCGGGAGCTGTGCCTTCCACTCTTCACCAGATGGTGAAGTCTGAGTATGAAGACCGAGAGATTGTGGTCCATGGAGAAGACGAGCATGCTATTTATCGGGACCCATCCATCCCATATCTCGAACCAAGAGAAGGGAGCGAACACACGGTCTATCAAGCTTTCGAGATTGTGTTAGCAGAGCAGCATGAAGAGGGAAAACCTTGCCCCCAACCTTTCTTGTCTAACGCCTCGGTTATGGTGGCTAAAGAGATGATCCGGCACGGATTCAGGCCAGGGAAAGGGCTCGGACGGACATTACAGGGAATAACGGAACCCATCACCCTGCCTTCCGCCAAAAAACTTTTTGGGATAGGTTTCCAACCCACCCCGGAAGATGAAGAATGGGCAAAGAAGAGGAAGAATGGGGGGTGGAAACTGCCTCGGCCCCTGCCGGATTTATATGAAACCTTCGTCAAACCGAGATATATCGAAGAAGAAGACAATGAGGTCTTCACGGCTGAGGAAATCGAGGAGATATGTGGGGCAATGAGAGAAATGCTCTACGAGGCTCACATGGTTCAACCAGGAGAAGGCACCAGCACCGCCGAAATACTATATATGGGGAAAAACGCCAAACTCCGAAACTGGGAGGCCACGCCATTCCCAACTAGGCGGAAGTCCGGGTAGACCTGTCCTGCCACCTTTCCTGCATCCCAAGTTATCTCCAGGATATAACTTGGATGTTTTCTTCTTTTAATTGTTGTTTCGAATTCCTGAGTCTGTAAACATTGTTGTCTTCCAAATTTCAAGAAGAAAAATGAAAAAAAAATCATCGTTGTTTTTCCATTTTTCCTTTGTTCTGATTTTGTTATTTTTTTTCCTTTATCTTTTTCTTTCAGTTATAATAATGCGGCTTTAAATATGACATGCTTGCGGACGTCACGCCCAGATCACAACGAGCTATTTAATTGCAAAATAATGAACCCAGAACCAGAATATGATGAAGAAGAGGCTTTTAGGGAAATAAACCGAGAGTTGGAACATTTCGAGAATAAACCTAAGCCAAATCTAAATGACACCGAACAGATTAATTTAGGAACTCCTGAAGAAATCCGGGAGACCAAAATAAGCATTCACACGGACAAGAAAACGCGAGACGCGATAATTCAACTTCTTTTTGAATTTAAAGATGTGTTTGCTTGGTCATACGATGACATGCCGGGACTAGGTGTTGATCTAGTGGTTCATAAATTGCCAATTCACCCTGATTGTCCTCCAGTTAAACAAAAGCAACGAAAGTTCAAAACTGAAGTCAGTGACAAGATTAAAGAGGAGATCACCAAGTAGCTAAAAACGGGAGTGATTTGGGTGGTCCAGTATACAACATGGTTGGCAAATGTGGTTCCAGTGCCGAAAAAAGATGGGAAAACTCGGGTGTGCGTGGATTATCGAGACCTAAATAGAGCGAGTCCCAAAGATAATTTCCCATTGCCTAACATCCACATCCTTGTTGATAATTGCGCCAAACATGAGATCCAGTCTTTCGTAGATTGTTATGCTGGGTATCATCAGGTATTGATGGATGAAGAAGACGCTGAGAAAACTGCCTTCACCATGCCTTGGGGCACCTACTGTTATCGGGTAATGCCATTTGGTCTGAAGAATGCTGGGGCTACTTACATGAGGGCCATGACTGCCATTTTTCATGACATGATGCATCGAGAAATAGAGGTGTACGTGGACGACGTGATAGTCAAGTCCAGGACGCAGGATAATCATATCCAGGACTTGAGGAAGTTCTTCGAGAGACTGAGGAAGTACGACTTGAAGCTGAACCCAGCCAAATGTGCTTTCGGAGTCCCATCGGGCAAGCTTTTGGGCTTCATAGTAAGCAGGAGAGGTATCGAGTTAGATCCAACAAAGATAAAATCTATCAGAGATTTACCTCCCCCAAGAACGAAGAAAGACGTGATGAGTTTGTTGGGCAGGTTAAACTATATCAGCCGATTCATTGCCCAGCTGACAAGCACGTGTGAGCCCATATTCAAGCTTTTGAGGAAAGACGCGGCGATCAAATGGACGGCCGAATGTCAAGAAGCTTTTGACAAAATTAAAGAATATCTTTCAAATCCCCCGGTTTTGGTCCCACCAGAGCCAGAGAGACCACTGTTCTTGTACCTAACGGTCTTGGAAAATTCTTTTGGTTGCGTCCTCGGACAACATGACATAACCGAAAAGAAAGAACAAGCAATCTACTACTTGAGCAAGAAGTTCACCGGCTACGAGGCCAAGTATACTCTGTTAAAAAGAACGTGTTGCGCTTTAACGTGGGTGGCTCAGAAACTGAGACATTATCTCCAAGCTCACACTACTTTCCTCATAGGAAGGCTGGATCCTTTGAAGTATATATTTCAAAAACCGATGCCTACTGGAAGACTGGCCAAGTGACAAATCTTGCTTACTGAATTCGACATAATCTATGTCACACGCACGGCAATGAAAGCCCAGGCACTAGCAGATCATTTGGCCGAAAATCCAGTCGATGAAGAATACCAGCCATTGAGTACCTACTTTCCGGATGAAGAAATAGACACTGTAGAAGTGGTCTCGGAGAACGCTCATGTTTGGAAGATGTTCTTTGATGGAGCCGTAAACGCCAAAGGTGTAGGGATTGGGGCAATTTTGATCTCGCCCTTCGGTCAGCATTATCCGGCCACAGCTAGACTGCATTTCTTTTGCACAAACAATACAGCTGAGTATGAAGCCTGCATCATGGGCATACATATGGCGATCGATCAGGATGTCGAAGACTTACTGATTATGGGAGATTCTGACCTGATTATCCGGCAAGCCCAAGGTGAATGGGAAACTCGGGATGTCAAGCTTATCCCTTACCGACAGCATGTGGAGGACCTCGGCAAGCGTTTTAAATCAATAGAGTTCAGGTATATCCCGAGGTGTCACAATGAACTAGCGGATGCACTTGCTACTCTGGCTTCAATGCTACCCTACCCGGGCAACGCCCACGTCGATCCTTTGGAAATCAAAATCAAGGAAAGACACGGTTACTGCAACGTAATCGAGGCAGGATCAGATACGCAGCCTTGGTACCATGATATCAGGAGGTTCTTGAAGACACAAGAATACCCCGAGCATGCTACTGGAGATCAAAAGAGAACCATTAGGCGGCATGCAAGTAGTTTCTTTCTGAGCGGTGAATTGTTGTACAAGAGGACCCCGGACCTCAACCTACTAAGATGTGTCGACGCCGAGAAGGCAAGAAGGATCATGCACGAAGTACACGCAGTAGTGTGCGGACCTCACATGAACGGATATGTTGTAGCAAAGAAAATCCTTCGAGCAGGTTATTACTGGATAACCATGGAAAAGGACTGCTTTAGCTTCGTTCGGAAGTGTCATCAGTGTCAGGTGCACGGTGATTTGATTCATGCACCTCCCACAGAATTGCATCCCATGTCTGCACCTTGGCCATTTGTTGCCTGGGGCATGGACGTCATTGGATCAATTGAGCCGAAGGCCTCAAATGGACATAGATTTATATTGGTTGCCATCGACTACTTCACAAAATGGGTAGAGGCTGTCACTCTCAAGTCGGTCACCAAAAAAGCTGTAGTGGATTTCGTACATTCAAATCTTATTTGTCGTTTCGGTATTCCTGCAACTATCATCACAGATAACGCAGCAAACCTGAATAGTCACTTGATGGGAGATGTATGCGAGCAATTCAAAATAACGCATAGGAATTCTACTCCTTATCGGCCAAAGGCCAATGGTGCTGTAGAAGCGGCAAACAAAAACATCAAGAAGATTTTGAGGAAAACGATCCAGAGTTCCCGACAGTGGCATGAGCAGTTACCATTTGCATTGTTGGGGTATCGCACTACGGTACGCACGTTAGTAGGAGCAACTCCTTATCTTTTGGTTTACGGGACCGAGGCTGTGATACCAGCAGAAGTAGAAATCCCTTTGCTTAGAACCATTGTTGAAGCAGAAATCGAGGACAGCGAATGGGTTAAGACTCGATTGGAGCAGTTGACTTTGATTGATGAGAAACGAATGGCCGCGGTTTGTCACAGACAGTTGTACCAACTAAGAATGGCCCGCGCTTACAACAAGAAAGTCCGACCCAGGAATTTCGAAGTAGGTCAACTGGTACTGAGGCGCATTCTGCCACATCACCAAGTAGCAAAAGGGAAATTCGCTCCAAACTGGAAAGGCCCCTACATCATCAGGAAGATATTGCCAAGAGGAGCATTGTATCTAGGTGACATCGAAGGAAATGACCCCGAAACAGTAGTAAATGCATACGTAGTCAAGAGATACTATGTCTGAGTAACGCCCCAGCAGTCCTGACACATTTGAAATACTAAAGGTTTTATTCCCACTATCAACTCTCTCTACAAGCCTTTGAGCCGATTACAGAAAAAAAAGAAAAAAAAGGGAAAAAAACAAACAAAAACAAACAAAACAAAACATTGATCGAGGCCTGAACTACGTCTGACTTGATTCCGAAAGGATACGTAGGTAGCCTCTCCCTGAGGTGCAGTCACACCAACAATAAAATCCCATTTACCCTGAAATTGAAATCGGGGCACGTCAAACGATTTAAAAGTCGTAGTATCATCTACCTCTATTTACCAAGCACAACCCTTCAAATCAATTACCAAAGGTAGCGGGAAGCCAAGAAGCGTCACGAATGGAGACCGACACACTCTAAATTGAGAGAAATAAAATGAGAGAGTCTCGACGGTGAAAACCTACGGGCACCGCGAGGCAACGGGAGTAGAGAAACCAAAATGAGAGAGCTTGTTTAGTAAAAAACTCGCAAAGAGTGCTATCAAGCGACGACAGGAAGAGAAATGAGAGAGGTCGACTAGCGAAAACCCGCAAAGGGCGCTGTTGGCCGAAAGGATGACTCCACCTCAAGAGATTTTGGCATGTCCCACCGTTTTGAAAACGCAGATCCATTTTGGTTCAGGGGAAATGCAAGTTCATTGAAGGTCAGGCGTCCAGCCCAAAAAGCATGTCATATCCATTTAAAGTCAGCATTGTTTCCCTCAGATAAGTCTTTCGTGTCCCGAAAAGGACACTTCTTTTCTGAAATTTGCTTTCTCCGTGTCTTTACTTTATTTTTCCTTTCAATCCCTTTCATTTTTAACCCCAAGTCCCAGATATACTGGAAAGGATAGGTGGCAGGTTTGGTTTCACGAAATTCCATCTCATGAAGGAAAATACCTCGTTTCATTGGTACGTTTATCCAAACCTGATGGATCATAATGTTAACTGCATTTGGAGTAAAGTCACAAAAAGAAAAAAAGAGAAGAGAAATTTTTCCCCAGCATGGCCTACCCCAACAAATCAACGGCAAGTCCGCCTTGTACAAATCCCCATAGGGCTTTCCTTTTGTACAAATCCACACAAAGAATCCACTTTGTAAATATTCCCCAAAGAGTCTGCCCCAGCGAAATCCCCACAGGTTTTTCCCTCTTGTGCAGATCCCTACAAGGTCTCCCTTTGTTTAAATAAAAAAAAAGATTTCCCCAACAAGTCCCCAGCAAGTCCCTTTGTAAAGATTTCCCAGCGAGCTTACCCCAACAAATCCTGGAAAGCCCATTTTGCAACAAATCCCCAGCAAGTCCCCTTTGTACAAATCCCCACAGAGATTCCCCTTGTACAAATCCCCACAGAGTCTCCTAATTAAAATCCCCATTGAAATCCCCGTTTGAATCCAATCAATGGCAGGACTTCGTAACAGAAATAAGGACGCAACAAAGCAACTGGAACAATCAAGGTCACCGAACCAACCGCCATTTCTGAGCTAACAATTGTTCTTTGTTTGAGAAATTTGAAACAGGTATAATCCAAGACAACCGTGCAAGAAGCAGGTGTCACCCAAAGAAGAAGGTACATGAGTACAAGAAACAGTTCGGTAATAAGGAATCCACTCGAAAGTTAAGTTTCCAAGAAATTCTCTTTTACATTTTACTAAAACAAGAAAACTCAAAAAAAAGGGTGTCAGTTAGTATCCTCGAACTCTTTTCTTTCAATCAAGATTAGGGTTTTAAACCCTAAACTGAACTATTTCCCTTTAGTCAGCATTAGGGTTTTAAACCTTAAACTGAACTTTTCCTTTAGTCAGCATTAGGGTTTTAAACCCTAAATTGAACTTTTTCCTTTAGTCAGCATTAGGGTTTTAAACACTAAACTAAACTTTTCCTTTAGTCAGCATTAGGGTTTTAAACCCTAAACTGAACTCTTTTCCTTTAGTCAGCATTAGGGTTTTAAACTCTAAACTGAACTTTTCCTTTAGTCAGCATTAGGGTTTTAAACCCTAAACTGAACTCTTTTCCTTCAGTCAGCATTAGGGTTTTAAACCCTAAACTGAACTTTTCCCTTAGTCAGCATTAGGGTTTTAAACCCTAAACTGAACTTTTTCCTTTAGTCAGCATTAGGGTTTTAAACCCTAAACTGAACTTTTCCTTTAGTCAGCAATAGGGTTTTAAACCCTAAACTGAACTTTTTTCCTTCAGTCAGCATTAAGGTTTTAAACCCTAAACTGAACTTTTCGCTTAGTCAGCATTAGGGTTTTAAACCCTAAATTGAACTTTTCCTTTAGTCAGCATTAGGGTTTTAAACCCTAAACTGAACTTTCCTTCAGTCAGCATTAGGGTTTTAAACCCTAAACTGAACTTTTCCCTTAGTCAACATTAGGGCTTTAAACCCTAAACTGAACTCTTTCCTTTAGTCAGCATTAGGGTTTTAAACCCTAAACTGAAATCTTTCCTTTAGTCAGCATTAGAGTTTTAAACCCTAAACTGAACTCTTTTCCTTTAGTCAGCATTAGGGTTTTGAACCCTAAACTGAACTTTTCCTTGAGTCAGCATTAGGGTTTTAAACCCTAAACTGAACTCTTTCCTTTAGTCAACATTAGGGTTTTAAACCCTAAACTGAACTCTTTTCCTTTAGTTAGCATTAGGGTTTTAAACCCTAAACTGAACGTTTCCTTTAGTCAGCATTAGGGTTTTAAACCCTAAACTGAACTCTTTTCCTTCAGTCAGCATTAGGGTTTTAAACCCTAAACTGAACTTTTCCCTTAGTCAACATTAGGGTTTTAAACCCTAAACTGAACTCTTTTCCTTTAGTCAGCATTAGGGTTTTAAACCCTAAACTGAACTTATCCCTTAGTCAGCATTAGGGTTTTAAACCCTAAACTGAACTCTTTTCCTTTAGTCAGCATTAGGGTTTTGAACCCTAAACTGAACTTTTCTTTTAGTCACCATTAGGGTTTTAAACCCTAAACTGAACTCTTTCCTTTAGTCAACATTAGGGTTTTAAACCCTAAACTGAACTCTTTTCCTTTAGTCAGCATTAGGGTTTTAAACCCTAAACTGAACTTTTCCTTTAGTCAGCATTAGGGTTTTAAACCCTAAACTGAACTCTTTTCCTTCAGTCAGCATTAGGGTTTTAAACCCTAAACTGAACTTTTTTCCTTTAGTTAGCATTAGGGTTTTAAACCCTAAACTGAACGTTTTCCTTTAGTCAGCATTAGGGTTTTGAACCCTAAACTGAACTCTTTCCTTTAGTCAACATTAGGGTTTTAAACCCTAAACTGCACTTTTCCCTTAGTCAGCATTAGGGTTTTGAACCCTAAACTGAACTCTTTCCTTTAGTCAGCATTAGGGTTTTAAACCCTAAACTGAACTCTTTTCCTTTAGTCAGCATTAGGGTTTTAAACCCTAAACTGAACTCTTTTCCTTCAGTCAGCATTAGGGTTTTAAACCCTAAACTGAACTTTTCCCTTAGTCAACATTAGGGTATTAAACCCTAAACTAAACTTTTCCCTTAGTCAGCATTAGGGCTTTAAACCCTAAACTCAACTCTTTCCTTTAGTCAGCATTAGGTTTTTAAACCCTAAACTGAACTCTTTCCTTTAGTTAGCATTAGGGTTTTTAACCCTAAACTGAAATCTTTCCTTTAGTCAGCATTAGGGTTTTAAACCCTAAACTGAACTTTTTTCCTTTAGTCAGCATTAGGGTTTTGAACCCTAAACTGAACTTTTCCTTTAGTCAGCATTAGAGTTTTAAACCCTAAACTGAACTCTTTCCTTTAGTCAGCATTAGAGTTTTAAACCCTAAACTGAACTCTTTTCCTTTAGTCAGCATTAGGGTTTTAAACCCTAAACTGAACTCTTTTCCCTCAGTCAGCATTAGGGTTTTAAACCCTAAACTGAACATTTCCCTTAGTCAGCATTAGGGTTTTAAACTGTGAGCACGTGATTTTTGTTTTACGCGACAATCACTCCAAAAGAAATAAAAATAATAACAAATGGTCATGCTGTACAATTTTTGGATTTTTACGTGGCATTTTGTTAGTTATTTGTGATTTCGTCTATTTTTATTTTTTATCAAACAAAATACAAAAAAAAATGTGTGTCGTGTGTATTTGAACCGTAATTGATTTTAAAAGCAAAATTGTAAAATATATGTGTCTTTTATTCTATTTTTGTTGTCATTTAATGATTTTATTTTTAATTAAATGTCAATGTGAGTAATAATTGTTGTTTTGAGTATTTATTAATATTGGTATGATTTTTTTTATTTATTATTAAGAATTTTTATTTAATTATAAGAAGGAAAACATTAGATTTGGGCCAAGATTTTAAATAAAATCAGGCCCAAACCAATGCAAATAACCCAGTCCAACCAGGCCTTCTACAAGACGCCCCAAACGACGCTGTATAGGCATCATCTCTTCGAGCCGTTGATTGGTTCAAAGGAACGGCCTAGATCAGGCCAATCCTTTACCCAAACGACGCCGTATAAGGCAGCAATCCTTTACCCAAACGACGCCGTATAAGGCAGTCTAATCTCAGTCGTTCAAACCAGGCTGATCTAACAGCCCTCGTCCCATCTCCTTTACCCGTTATCAGACCCGACCCAATGAAACCCGGTCTGATCCACCCCAGTATGAAAGCAAACGACACCGTTTATTTTAATGGAAAGATCACAGCCGTTGATCAGTGGCAATCCAACGGCCAAGACACAACCATCCACCCCGTATAAAAGGCCTCATATCACACCCTGCCCCCTATCCAAACCCCCTGCCTTAGTCATCCCTTCCACAGATCCAAAACCTCAGGAACCCTAGCCGCCCCCTTTCCCCTCACCATTAATCCCGGCGGCATGGATGCCGGTGACCCCCATCTTAACACCATAGATGCACCTCACCATCCTGAACCCAAATCCACCAACCACTTAGCTCAAATCCCCTCCCACCTTCTCGAATCTTCATTTGAAGATTCGAGTTGGACCTCAATTTACACCGATTTACCCCAGCTTCACACCAGACAGTCCCCGGACCTCCCTCGTGACCAAACCATGCTTGGTTTGGTCCGAATCTAACCGTGGAAACCCAAATCCCAAATCTGCCATCTAGGAACCCTAGAAACCCCGGGCCTGGTCTGTGTCCGTTTGAGCCAAGTTGATTAGGGTCTAATGGACCTTAATCGAAGTGTTCTCAGTTGAGAACACTTCGATTAAAGTCCGTTCAACCCCAAGAAGGGTCTTTTCAAATACGAGCTAAGGTTTTCTGATTTTTCAAGGCTTTAAGGTAAGTTTGTTTTTCTTTTTCTTTATTCAGTTCATGTGTTTGTTAAAGGTCTGTTCGTATGGCCAAACGTCTTGTTTAATTGGTGTTTTTGAATTTTTATCAACTGTGTTTCCCACCTTGTCCGGGCCTCTGTATATGGCCAAGTCTTTCTTCATTCACTGATAATGTGTGTATTGTGTAAACTGCATAGTCGATTGAATTTGAAATTGGCCATTTAATTAGTTCCCAAGGTCGTCTTTGTTTTGACAGTACAATCTGAACCCCTGCTCAATACTGTTTGATTCCAATCCTTGGCTGTTAATTGTATATGTTATAATTAGTATAGTCGATTCGATACGTGTCGTCGAATAATTTCAGCTGTTTGAATGATAACAATTTGATCTGTTCTTGCTGAACATTGTTTTAATCAAAATTGAGGATCGAGTATAGCTACTTATAGTTGTTAATTTGAATAAGAAATCTAAGGATTTGGTTTGTAGTTGCAGTCTGAATTGGTGGCATGTGCACTTGTGCACAACATGTGCATAAAGGCCCTTTTAGAGTTTAAAATAACTTGACAGCATATGCTGTCAGGTTATATTCCTGCTGCCCATGTCTGCTTTTAGTTTAATAAGTTGATTAAAAGGGCTGTCAGGAATCTCATGGGAGGTTTTCATAGTTTAAAATGTTGAGTGGAAAAACAGCAAGAAAGGAAGGGGTTTCTGATATGTTTAACAAACTAAAAGGGGCTGATGTTAGGCTATAAAAAGGGGGAAACTCAGACATATTTAAGCACTGAAAAATTAGACTGGATTTTGAGGGGTTTAAGAAAGCATAGATACAGAGAGAAATACCGCAGAATAGGCATATACAGACACATACACAAGAGAAAAAAAACATACAGAAAAACCAGAAACTGTTTCTTCCTACTTTTGTTTGGGTTTCATTTGTTCAACCTGTTCAATCAATTCTGATTTCTTCCAAGTCTCAACTAAGTTTATTGGTTGGTTTGCATTAGTTGTTCTCCTGGACTTGGTCTGTCTTGGAGTATTGTTTCTACTGCACTGTTTGCTGCTGTTATTTTGTTACTGTTTGTTCCATCGGCTATAGTTGCATCTTGCACTGGGATTTGTCCTGTTGTTATCTGCTGTTACTGCTGCTACTTCTGTTGCCATTATCACTCTACTGACTTCTCTTCTTCTTCAATTGTAAGCATTTCCAGGTACACACTTCTGAAACCATGTTTGCTGAAAGCTTGAAGTTTGAAGTAGAAATACAGAAATGAATGTTGTTTGCTTTACAATACTTGTATTAAAAAACATAGCAATAAGTTGAATGTTAGTTAGCTTGTATTTGTTCAAGTTCATTTTATCTACAATTACTTTGTATGAATTAGTATACATCCTAACCGAGGTGGATTACTAGACAGTATTATTGTTAAATCAGATGTGTCGGGAGATGATATATTTGTTAGATCAGTTTATAGCTCATTAAAATATACCTTTGTGCAATATGTACTTGATAGAAGTTTAGTCTATTTAACACTACATGGTTATAGTTGTTAAGATGTCTGTATGATGATGAGTGCGTGTGTGTTTAGTATATCGGCAGTCAAATCTCAGTTTCTATTTTTGTTTCCCTAACATGTAAGGCAGGATGTTTTTAATTCAACAGAAAGACTCATCATAATTTTGAATTGTTTAAACTAACTCTATCAAATTGGGTCGCGTTAGGCAGTTTATAGGATCACGTCTGAATCTCATTGGTATTAGTTTTATAGTAGTCAATGTTGTTAATCTGTTCAAAAGGTCATTTTGCATAAAATAAGACAGACGCCTAGGGTGAGTTCAGCATGATATTTGTCTTGTACGCAATTTCTTTTGTCAAATTGAAAGTATGTTCAATAAAGCACAAAATTTTCCACCTCGCAATAATCAATCAGATAATTAGCTAAGCCTGAAATTCAATTAGCATACATTTTCTTTCTTCTATTTTTTAGAGACAAACATAATAGAAATGTAGTCACTTTAGGATATCCTTTCTAAAATAATGAGACGAGCCTCGTAAAAATAAAAATGCAAATTGCGGGGCCCTCAATAATTAACCATAATAAATACTTAGAATTTGGGATGGACTGTTTAGTGAATTTCGCTGCCTTCCCCAAAGATAATAACGCGTTAAACTCTTTAGGCGCGACTCAATTAAATTACATTCTTAAATTCGGGTGTGCATTTATGTGACCCAAAATTCAAATCTCAACGGAGTCGAAATGTGTTAACAACTACGGGTGCATTGATTGTGACATGGTTCGAGATGCATTTTCACGACGTTGCAATTCTATAAAAATAAATGATAATAATAAAAGCGGTTTAAATTTAATAAAAGCACATAAGTCACAACATGTATTTAAATAAGATATTTAGCCATTTTAACAATTTAAGCGACCGTGCTAGAACCACGGGATTCGAGGGTGCCTAATACCTTCCCTCGGGTCAACAGAATTCCTTACTTAGAATTTCTGGTTCGCAGACTTCATTTGGAAAAGTCGAAAATTTCCTCGATTTGGGATTCAAGATAAACCGGTGACTTGGGACACCAAAAGCCAAACCTTTCCTAAGTGGCGACTCTAAATCAAATAAATAATCTCATTTCGAATATTGTCACTTAAATTGGAAAAACTCCCCTCGCGCATTTTTACCCTTCGGGGCGGGGCACGCAAAAAGGAGGTGTGACACTGACGACATAGTTTTGATTGATGAGACACGAGGTGGCATTAACGAGAGGCTGGAGGTTTGGAACAGACCCTTGAGTCTAAGGGCTTCAAGCTAAGCAGGACTAGAACTGAATACCTGGAATGCAAGTTCAGCGCCGAGTCAAGGGAAGCGGGCATGGATGTGAGGCTTGAATCACAGGTCATTCCCAAAAGAGGCAGTTTCAAGTACCTAGGTTCGGTTATCTAGGGGGATGGGGAGATCGACGAGGATGCCGCACACCGTATAGGGACGGGGTGGATGAAATGAAGGTTAGCTTCTGGAGTCATGTGTGGCAGAAAACTGTCATTGTTGCCCAAAGAAGTTTTACAGAGCGGTAGTTAGACCAGCCATGTTGTATGGGGCAGAGTGTTGTCCAGTTAAGAACTCACATATCCAGAAAATGAAAGTGGCATAAACGAGGATGTTGAGGTCGATGTGTGGTCACACTAAGATGGATAAGATTAGGAATGAAGGTATTCGAGAGAAGGTGGATGTGGCTCCTATGAATGACAAGATGTGGGAAGCGAGGCTCAAATGGTTCGGGCACGTGCGAAGGAGAAGCCCAGATGCCCCGATAAGGAGGTGTTAACAGTTGGCTTTGGTGGGTACGAGAAGAGGTAGAGGGCGGCCTAAGAAGTATTAGGGAGAGGTGATCAGGCAGGACATGGCGTGGCTTCAGATTTCCGAGGATATGGCCTTTGATAGGAAGGAGTGGAGGTCGAGCATTAGGGGTGTAGGTTAGGACGTAGTTGAGCAATTTCTATTTCGTACCGAGTGTGAGGCTAGCCTGATAGGGTTTCATCTTAGATTGCTAGTGGTTAATGTTTTGTTCACACTATTCTTCTGTTTTCATAATATGGCCTTATTTACTTGTTATTGTTATTGTTTTTTTATCTATTTTTGGGTTCTTATGTCGTTGTTATTATTTTTATATTTTTTGTTGATCGTACTGATGTATTTGTTTCTTTTCATCTTCTTGAGCCAAAGGTCTTTCGGAAATATCCTACTCACTCCCTCGGGGTAGGGGTAAGATCCGCGTACTCACTACCCTCCTCAGACCCCACTTGTGGGATTTTACTGGGTTGTTGTTGTTGTGTTTAATAAAATAATTCTCTAGTCCATTCAATGCACTTATACTCTTAATCTTGATACATATATATGTGTGTGTGTACGTGTGTATATATATATATATATATATATATATATATATATATACATATAACTATTATTAGTTGTATATGTTATTTATTATTTTGATTTATTAAAAGATAAGAGTTCTTTTATGGTTAGCAAGCCTAGTACATTAGACAATGATAATATACATTGCCGAAATAATAATTAGTTGATAAAATTCATATCTCAATTTTGAGATTAATGATTGATGTGTGGCTATAATTCATAGTTTAGCACATTATTCGTCTTGCATTTTATACACTTTAATGATAAATTACACTTTATTGGCGCGTAATAGGGTCCATTTTATGTGTAGGTGAATTGGAGATAAGAGTAGAAGAAAAAGGAGACCTACAAGCCGAAAGCGTGCGCGGGAGCAGGGAATGAGAGAACCTGGCGACGCCAGGCTTGAAGCTGGCGAGAGGCTAGCGAGACAAGGCAAAGGCCCAGCATAACCAAGCGTTAGACCTGGCGACGCCAGGCCTGGGGCCAGGTCCACCAAGCGTTATGCCTAGCGACGCCAGGCCTGGAGCGAGATCTAGTCCAGAGTTTTGAAGACTTAGTTCATTCCCTGGCTTGACTAGGATTTGACCTACATGCTTAGGTCTTGTCCTAAACATATAAATAGACCTAAAAATGCTACTTTGAAGGACATTTACAACCAGAGGCAAGGATAGCTCGTGGAACAACTGTTGGGAGTTAGAATCATCGATTTCTACATCCCTTTATCCTTACTTTGTAGTTCAATTATGCAGAATACTTTGCATATTGTTACTATGAGTATGAGTACCTAAACTCCTAATCTAGGTTTTTGATGGAACTTATTAGAGGATGATTTTCTTGTTACATTAATATAGATCGGCCGTAGTATTCTCTCTATTTGTTCAACTATATGCGTATTGTTGTTGATTGAAGGGCCCTCAATTAACTGTTCCTATTTAATATGTATTACTCGGGAGAGAGTGCATATTTAGGTAGTTGTTGAACAACATCACTCCTAACGTATATAAGGGATCAATACAACGGGTTTAAAGGTGGGATTAGGGATACCGAAACCTTAGTGCAATCTGAGTGAGTTATACTTAAAGCTAGCTAGTGTAATTCGGGAGAATATGTCTAGTATATTGTGGTAATTACTCGGGGGAGAGTTACGACAGTCAGAGTGCTCATGATTGATAGAGAAGACTTATGCAAATTTATAGAAAACGTAGCGAAAAGGATTCCGACAATAGGGGAAATCGGAACCTTAGATCATTCCAATTATTGCCTACAACCCGTTCGTAGTTAGTTCTTATTTATTGCATTTTTATTACGTAATATTTAGTTAGTAAACATCCAAGTTGTTACTCAAATATTTCTGAAGATTGATTGCGTGAATTTGTGCGAGTCTAGAAGCTGAGGTTAATTGGTTAAATTCCCTGTGGGATTCGACTCCGGACTTATTAATCGGAATATATTTGCAATGACCGCTAAGTCCTTTTTATAATACATAGTTGGGCGTGATCAAATTTTGACGTCGTTGCTAGGAATTAACAGTGTTATTAATTGCAGCTAAAAGAAGTGCTAGAATTCTTAGTGTAGTCAATTTTCTTCAATTTAAACTAAATATATTGAAATCCTAACGTTTGTAGTCTTGGGTATTACAGGTGGATGCCTAGAAACTCCTCAAGAACTGGTGAGTTGTTCGAAGCATTATCAGATCCTGAGAAAGTTTTGAAGGCATTGAATCGTGCAAACAAGAATGGCAAACAACAACAGAACTCAACAGAACAAATCAAACTAGACATGGAAGACGGAGTAGATAATCCAAACAACAGAAATAACGTGAATGACCCGAACAATCAGGGTGTGGTGCCTCTTATGCTAGAAGCAACATTGTATGATTGGGCACAACCCACCACCGACAACCTAGTAACCGTAATTGCAATCCCTCATATACAAGCAGAATCATTTCAAATCACAAACAACATACTACACTTGTTGCAAAACAAGGGATTGTTCTCAGGGTCATACGTTGAAGATCTTCAAAAACATCTAAAGAATTTCATGTCGATATGTGTCACGCAAAGGCAACCTAATGTGACACCGGAAGCAATAAAGCTGTTGTTGCTTCCATTCTTGGTGACGGGAGAGGCTCAAACTTGGCTTAATTCACCCCCATAAACTCCATCACTACTTGGGAGGAATTAGTCAAGTAATTTGTGAAGAAGTTCTACCCATCCAATAAGACTACTAAACAAATTGATGAGATATTGAGCTTCAGGAAGAAACCAATAGAAACATTACAAGAAACGTGGGAGAGGTTCAAGGGTATGTTGGTTAGGTGCCCATATCATGGCATTCCGGAGCAGATATTGGGGCAGAGGTTTTACATGGTATTGGCAGACAGCTTAAAGGCCAATGTTGATGCTTCAGCAGGTGGAGCATTTTTTAGCAAAATGTTCAGAGAAAGTAAGATCCTACTTGATAAGATGGCCCAAAACTCAGGATGGATGACAAGAGACTCTACAATCACTCATGTAGTTCATTCATTAGCTTTGGACCCAAATAACTCCATAGCTGAAAATATGGCCACTCTAGTGACGCAAATGGGTATCCTCACCAAAAAGATAAATGAGTGAGGCCAGAAGCAGCAGGTACACACAGTTGATGCAACTAATGAGAGCTTATGTACACCATTAATTAACCAACCATATGTTTTCTCGTGGAGTGCGGAAGGTGAAAACCAGCAATATCAGGAAAATATGAACTATGTGGCCAACTATGGGGGACATAGGCAAGGTGGTCAGAATTGGGGATAACAGAATTAACAATATAGACTAGTACAGCAGCAGTACAACAACAACAACATTCCTAGAGCTATGTGACCACAGGGTCAAGTAGTGCCTTACCAAAGGCAACAGGGTTACAACCAGCAAAATCAGCAGTTGGATTATCAACAACCACAACAACAACAAATTCTGAGACAAGATGATGGGTTTGCTAAACTTAAGGGAATGCTGAATAACAGTTACAGAATGTTGTAGAAAATGATTGGGATCACTGAAAAATTAATTGAGAGAGTAGACTCACATGAATCAGCAATAAAGGGTATTGAGGTTCAACTAGGACAGATTTCAATGGCTTTAAATAATCGTCCCCAAGGAACGTTTCCTGCAGACACATAAATCAATCCAAAAGAGCAGGGCCCGTAACAACTTATGGCAGTGAGTCTACGAAATGGTAGAGACCTAGATCTAGAGCAAGAAATGGCTCGTGAAAGCCGACCTACTGAAACACTTGTGCCAGTACCCATTGAGATAGATGATTCAACAGGGTTAACTAAGGTGACGATACAAAATACACAAAAGAACACCAGCAAAGAAAAAGAGGTTGCAAAAAAGACTGAGATGTCACAAGAGACGATAGTAGAAGTAGTGCCTGAGCAAGAAAAAAATCAAGTCATAAGGAAGAAGCGACCTCCAGTACCATTCCCACAGAGATTGGCCAAGTATCAGAAAGATGAGCAGTATAAGAAATTCTTGGAGATGTTGAGGCAAATTCAGGTAAACATTCCATTGATTGACACCTTAAAGGAAATGCCTGGTTATGGAAAAATGATGAAGGACTTAATGTCTCGTAAGTTCGACTTTCAAGACTTAGCACGGTTACATTGACTCAGACATGTAGTGCTGTTGTGACGAGACCCATAGCTGAGAAGCTATTTGACCCAGAGAGTTTCACAATCCCATGCATAATAGGCAACTATGCGTTTGATAAGGCATATTGTGATTTGGGGACAAGCATAAACCTGATGCCCCTGGCTATCTACAAAAGGTTAGGCATTGGAAGAGCTAGACCCACGTTCATGTTACTATAGCTAGCTGACCGGACAGTATAGAGGCCCTCTGGTATTCTTGATGATGTATTAGTACAGGTTGGGAAGTTTGTGTTCCCGGTAGATTTTGTCATTCTTGACTATTGGGTTGACGAGAAAACTCCCATAATTTTGGAAAGACCATTCTTGGCCACTAGGAGAGCTTTAATTGACTGTGAAATAGGAAAGCTCAAAATGAGATCAAATGATGAAGAAATAACATTCAATGTACAGAAATCTATGCGGAGACCAAGTGAATTTGCTAACTGCTCTCTAATAGAAGCCATGGATGTAATTTTGGAGGAGGAATATGAGACATTGAACACTAAAGACTCTCTAGCAGCCTGTCTCATGAACTTAGACGAAGCAAACGGAGAAGACTTGGCGGAGTGGGTACTTGCTCTTGAAGTTCAAGGTTTTTGGAGAAGGGAGCTCGAATTTGAGCCTTTGCACTTAGAAGAAAAGAAACCTCCTCCAGCTAAGCTGTCGATAGAAGAACCACCAAAGTTGGAACTGAAGCCCTTATCACCTCATCTCATGTATGCTTTCTTGGGACCTAACTCAACTTTACCTGTTATTATCTCATCTAGTTTGTTAGATGTGCAGGCAGAACAACTTTTGCAGGTATTTATGGAGTGCAAAACTACAATTGGTTGGACCATTGCAGACATTAAGGGTATCAGCTCGACCTTCTGTATGTATAAGATTTTACTGAAAGATGGGCACAAACCTTCTAGAGAACATCAAAGAAGGCTAAACGCAACATGAAAGAAATGGTAAAGAAAGAAGTGATTAAGTGGTTAGATGCGGGAATCATATTCCCTATCTCTGACAACAACTGGGTTAGCCCAGTTTAGTGTATGCCAAAAAATGGCGGTATGATGGTAGTGAAAAATGAGAAGAACGAGTTGATCTCAACACGAACAGTCACATGTTGGCGAAACTATATGGATTACAGAAATTTGAACATGGCTACCTAGAAAGACCACTTCCCACTGCCATTCATTGATCAGATGCTAGATAGATTGACAGGGAGGTCCCACTTTTGCCTTCTAGATGAGTACTCGGGGTATAATCAGATTTCTATTGCTCCGGAGGACAGAAAGAAAACATCGTTCGCCTGCGCTTATGGAATCTATGCCTTTCGGAGAATATCATTTGGCCTATGCAACACACCTACCACATTCCAAAGGTGCATGATAGCCATCTTCACGGATATGGTAGAGGAAATAATAAAGGTTTTCATGGATGACTTCTCAGTGGTGGGGAACTCATTCGATGATTGCTTTATGAACTTGAGAAGAGTATTGAAGAGGTGTATCGAGACTAATATGGTACTCAATCGGGAAAAGTTCCATTTCATGATACATGAAGGTATAGTCTTGAGGCACATAGTGTCGAGTAAAAGCATTGAGGTAGATCGTGCAAAGGTTGATGTGATCGAAAATCTCCCACCACCCACTTCCGTCAAAGCAATCAGAAGTTTCCTTGGTCACACCGGTTTCTATAGGAGATATATAAAAGATTTTTCTAAAATTGCTAACCCCTTGTGTAAATTGCTTTAAAAAGATCGCCCTTTTGTTTTTTCTAATGACTGTAGGGTAGGGTTTGAGGAATTGAAGAAGAGACTGGTAACAACACCTATCATAGTTGCCCCTGACTGGGAGCATCCATTTGAGCTGATGTGTGATGCGAGTGACTATGATGTGGGAGCAGTTCTTGTTCAGCGAAAATACAAAGTCATGCATCCAATATACTACGCAAGTAGAACTCTGAGTTGTGCCCAGCTAAATTACACAGTGACCGAGAAGGAGATGATAGTAGTGGTGTTCGCATTTGACAAATTCAGGTCATACCTAATAGGCTCGAAGGTAATTGTTTATACTGACCATGATGCTCTCATGTACTTAATCGAGAAGAAGGAGTCAAAGCCACGCCTGATTCGATGGGTGATACTGCTGCAAGACTTGGAAATCCGTAACCGAAAGGGAATGGAGAACCAAGTGGCCGATCACTTGTCTGGTTGGAAGGAGCCAAGAAGAAGGTTGAGGTGGAAGAGATTGTGGAGACTTTCCCGGATGAACAACTATTAGCCATGAGTCTTGAGGTAGCACTATGGTATGCTGACATTGCAAAATACCTGGCGATCGGTATTGTTCCTTATGACCTTTCCTCTATCCAAAAGAAATATTTATTTCGTGATTGTCGCATGTATTATTGGGATGAGCCTTATCTGTTCAGGATTTGTGTTGATAACATGATCCAGAGATGTATCCTCGAGATAGACCAATCTTCTATTTTGTAGGCGTGTCACGCATCACTATATGGTGGCCATTTCGGGGGTGTAAGGACAACTATGAAAGTCTTGGAGTCGGGTTTTTACTGGCCGACATTGTTCAAAGATACACACTTATGGGTGAAGGGTTGTGATGAATGCCAACAAACCGGGAACATTTCCCGCCGACATAAGATGCCGATAAAACCAATTCAAGAGGTAAAGGTGTTTGATGTATGTGGAATCGATTTCATAGGGCATTTCATCAGCTCATATGGCAACAAGTACATACTCATCGATGTGGACTACGTGTCCAAATGGGTGGAGGCTGCAACTCTCCCTACAAATGATGTAACGAGTGTAATTGGTTTTTTGAGAAAGAACATATTCGCCCGATTTGGCACTCCAAGGGCAATAATCAGTGACGGAGGCACTTACTTCTATATAAGCCTTCGAGAAGTTGTTAGGAAAGTATGATGTACGCCACAAGGTTGTCATCCCATATCATCCACAAACGAGTGGGCAAGTGGAAGTTTTGAATAGATAGATAAAGAGTGTGTTGACAAAGACTGTGAATACTACTAGAACGGATTGAGCGAGAAATTTAGATGATGCACTATGGGCCTATCGAACCGCTTTCAAAACTCCAATCGGCCTGTCGCCGTACAAGTTTGTGTTTGGGAAGGTGTGTCACTTATTGGTAGAGTTGGAGCATAGAGCTTTGTGGGCATTGATGCAGTTGAATCTCGATATTGAAGCTACGGGAATAAGTAGAGTCGCAGATTTGCACGAGCTTGATGAGTTCTGATACCAAGCTTTTGAGAGCACAAAACTATACAAGGAGAGAATGAAGATGATACACGATAAAAATATTCTTGAGCGGAGTTTTAAACCCGAAGATAGGGTATTGCTATACAATTCAAGACTGAGGTTATTTTCGAGCAAATTAAGTCAAGATGGTCAAGACCATTTTGTGTGGTCTAGATTCATCCCACTGATGCCGTAGAGATTGCTGCGGAAAATGACGCTCGCAAGTTCTGAGTCAATGGGCATAGATTAAAACATTATTTAGGCATGGATGAAGCAAAAGTAGTGCCAGTGACTCATTTGATCGAGCCACCGATGTTTAGCATACCTTAAATGCGCTTACCTGCATCGTGCCGCAACGTTAAATCAGGCGCTTCATGGGAGGCAACCCATTGGATTGTTGTATTCGTCGTGCCACAACGTTAACTAAGGAGCTTGTTGGGAGGCAACCCAATTCGTAGTTGAGTTTTAGTATAGTTAGAATTTTTCTTTTTGTTTTTAGGTACTAACAAGTTTACAGGTGATATTGGGCTAGACAAGCAGGGTTTCAGTGTCACCTAAAGGACACCAGGCGATAAGCCTGGCACCACCTGGGTAAAGCCAGGTACACCAGGCGCTGGGGCTGGTGACGCTAGGATAAATCCAGGCAAGGCTGGCGCTGGGGCTGGCGACGCCTGGGTAAAGCCAGGCAAGGCTGGCGCTGGGGCTGGCAACGCTTAGGTAAGGCCAGGTAATGGGCCTGGCGACGCCAGGTAAGTTGTTTCAGCCTAGTTTAATTTTTTTTCCTTTTTTTATCTGAACCTCCTCACTTACACGTCCTAAATACTGAATAAAATACAAGAAAATGCTAACCTAACTTAAACTAAACACACATCAAGCTCAAAAACAAGAAAATTCTCAAGAACACACAGCTGCTCAACATCTTTGCTATCAACCAAACGCACACTGCATAAATTTTCTCATCCACACACACTCACCAGCACATTAACATCGTTGTCTCTCCCATCCCCATTGAAGTCAAGCTTATTCTTGCTAGTTCTTTCACACTCATCAGAAATTTTCAGGCAGCTCCATCCTCTCAAAAGCTTCTAAGGTATGATTTTATCTCTTTCCCTTGCAATTTCAAGTTGGACAAAGTTATACAATTACACACAAAAGTTGGTGGTTGTTCTTTATTGTAGTATTGTGTTTGTGTGCCCCAACCCCATAAACCCTAGAGGAATGGTGTTGCGATTGTAAAAACATGTGGTAGTACGAAACTCCCAAGCCGATTTGGGAGGGTGAGAAAATCCCTCGTCTCTACAAGCACTCTTATGGCACTAGTGCTTGTTAACTGTTCAATATAATGCCTCAATGGCATTCCTTGTCCCCATTGGAGCCCGAGTCTCCGGGATTGATAGAATAGTGTTATGTAGTCGTGTACCACATTAAAATCTTAAGTTTGGGGTGGCTTACGGGTAGCCCATGTGTTGTTGTTTAATTCTAATATTAAGGAAATACAAGGTGAAGTTTGAGTAACCTCGAAAAGTTAGGCACGATTATGTATGTAGTGTGTAGTACAGTTTTAGCTGAGTACTCCTTACTTGTGTAGGAACGAAGATGCCTCCCAAAAAAGACACAGGTAAAGGAAAGGCCACTTCCACTGCCCTAGCTAAAGTAAAGGCGACCTCCGCACCTCCCCCAAAGAAGAGAAAAGGGGGAGAAACTACCTCTAGTCTGAGTGGAGCACAAGATGTGGCAGTTGTAGATGCCATGCGTCCACAACCCTAAGGCCAACGGGAGTTTGGCATCAACTACATACCCCCGCATATGAAGGATTGGTACAGGCATTGTAGGCCTAAACATGTCCATCTGGAAGTAGCTATCCAGGAACGCAACCTGAAAGCGAAGAATCAGACAATTTGGAGAGGCATCCGGGATTTGGGGTTAAGCTATGTATTCAAGAACACAGGGGACATCAATCTCAATCTAGTCCAGGAATTCTATGCAGGGTTTAATCCAGTGGATACTGAACAACTGGTGCCAATTCGTGGACGTTTGATAGATTTTTCATCCACGACCATATGTAATTTTTTAGGTGCGCCAAATATTCCTGTAGAGCCATTGGACCAATTCATTCGCCGGCCTACATATATAGAGCTGAGACACACGCTCTATGGTGTCAACCCTACGGCATCATGGGTCTGGGATAAGGTAACCAATCATCACAAGAGATTCCCTAAGAAGAAGATGAAGGCAGAGGCTCAAGTGTGGCTTAAAATGATAAACGCACGGCTCCTATCGTTCAATCATGACACGCTCATTAGCTGTGTCACAACCCAAACCGATGGGCTACGATGGGCACCCGGTACCTTACTCAATCGAGTACCAATATAATGTATCTTTCTTATTACATCATCATATACACGTGACATACGTGCCTAATAGGTCAACATAATCATTTATAAATTCAAAACATAGGCCAACAAGGCCGTACAATTTTTCACGTACAAGACATATGTCTACAAGCCTCTAAGAATACATAAAAGTCATAAAGGTCGGGATAAAGTCCTACCATGCCAAACAATACACGTCTAAATCATACTAACCAAACGAGCAACTCCGAAGCAAATGGAGCGCACCAACATCTTCCGCTGAGCTGATAGCCTACTTGGAGGGCTCTCGACCTGTCTATCAGGACCTGCGGGCATGAAACGCAGCATCCCCAGGCAAAAGGGATGTCAGTACGAATAATGTACCGAGTATTTAAGGCACATAAATAAATACATAAGAGACATGGAAGACATATAAAGTACATGACTCAACCTGTAAGTCTGAATAACTTTGTAAATCATAAATTACTTTTAACGTCATGCATATGTGTATGAATGACATGTCGTGCATAGGTACATGTTTCATAACATCATCAGCCTCTGAGGGCATCCCATCATATCATATCGGCAACTGTGGGCAAAATCATCATCGCATACCAGCTGATCAGGTGGTGGTGCGTATATAATGCCATAACCTTTCCCATATCCCATATACATATATATACATACGTATATACGCGTATATAACGCCGTTGAGTACATATATATATATATATATATATATATATATATATATATATATATATATATATATATATATATATGCGTATATATATATATATGCGTATATAACACCATTTGAATCATATTTCAGCCACTGTGGGTAACATCATCATCATATACCAGCTGATGAGGTGGTGGTGCGTATATAACGCCGTAACCTTTTCCCATATCCCATATACATATATTTACATATATACGCATATATAACGTCATCTGGTCATGGGTCAATGCACATGAATGAAATGCATGAAAAGTACATCAATAAAATCATTCGGAATGTCATAAGACCATTTTGCCTCTTGAGCAATATCATAAAGTAACATCTTTTCAACTTTCGTATTTTTCTGAGACCCATGAACAGATGATAAAATATTATGACATATGGGAATTAAAGAACATAGATCTCTCTTATACTTCTATGAATAGAGTCATTCATGGAATTTGTGCATTTGCACGTTTCGTTCGTATTGTATGGATCACGCCACAAGAAAGAAGGGATATCCTTAACATACCTATTCCCGAAATTATTTGAACGAATCGGCTTCTGCGAAATATGGACGAAACTTAAACTTGAAATTTCGGACAATTTACTCTGCCTTTAATGTTTTTTTTAATGGAACGTTTGGTTAAGGACTAAATTTGTGTGACATTTTTGCTCCTTCACGTTGTGGTCACATGTACAGAATGTAAAAGGTTTCCTTGGTCTTCAAATGAAAGGAATTTGAAGTCACCAAAATGAGTCTTGTTATTTGAAAATGGAGCTTTGCTTTCAACGTTTTGGCAGATCATTATCTTGAAGCTTTTTCTTCTTAAGGCATTTTGATACAACTTTTGTCATGGGAAGATTGATAAGTCTTACTAAGACTTTTTAGATTAAGAATCTTTAGACACTTGTAAAGGTTAATGATGACTCACCTTATAAAAAGGGAGGGGATCTGCCACGTTTCTCCTTGGGGAATTTTGTTAATTTATCCACTTATTGGTTAATCGAGTAATGTTTCGTTACTCGATAATTAATCTATTACCCGCATAATTTAAAAATTATCACAAATTACTTAAAATTCTATTTATTTTAAAAATACTTCATGTATACTTTATATATATTACAATACCGTGGTCATATGGTACCTTGCATGGTACTAGTTTATAATTATCGGATATTATCGCTCGACCCGTATTTTATCCCAAATTGGCCACTTTTAACGAAACTCCTTTTCGTTAATTCATGTACCCATTTATCCTTCATAGCACTTATTTATCGTTTGTTATAAATAGTGTATTACTTATAATCCCAAAATAAATCTGATTCCCGAATTTGCGTCGATTAATCTTACGACGAAGCTTTATTGTACGATGACGCTTTAATGTACAAAAATGCGAAATATAATATCTCATTTTTATACTTTCATCATTTTACTTATGGCGTACTTTCACGCACGAAAACCTGGGGTGTAACATCATTCCCCCCTTTGGAACATTCGTCCTCGAATGTTGACTGGTGCACTTATCGTTTTCGTAACTTATGTCTTCTAAATACTTTGTGCTCTTCTTTCCATCATGACAACTGTTCTATGAGTAAATCCAAATGCTAGGGCATTCCCTCCTTTAGGCCTCTTTCACACCCCACGATTTGTGATCGGAATTCGTCCAATCTTGTAACTGTTGCTACCTTTTGTCATGCAGCCTGTACAACTTCTTCCTACTATGTGCGCCTATGAGACTCTTTCCTTTAGCTTTTAGCCAATCGCCTTTTCTTACTTTGGGAACATATACAGAACTCGACAAGATGTCCCTTTGGGTATCTATGAGTATACTGAAGTTCTTATCTCGGTACTTTGTTGAACTCACGAATATTGCTATATCTTATCGCATGGGTCCGTTTATCCATCCGTATAACTTTACTGCATCCAGCTGGGTCATACTATACCATATATGTATACTGAGGTCGACGACCAAACTCTAGGTTACTCTTTCACTGCTTATCATATATGTATAAGTCTAAGTCCTTTAATACTTCCTCATTACTGTTCATCTTAGGAATGATTGTCTAATTTCATCTCGTACTTTGTAACTTTTATCCATCCATTGTCGATTCACCTCAATGTTTATCTATAATCTTCCATCAATAACTTGAAACTTCTTATGTAATACATTGCCACTAGGGCTTAAGTTGCACCGAGGAATATTTGAAGTGATTCCCATAATCGTATTTCATAGTGTCTCAATGTGATTCACCTTATGGGGTATCTTAATTTCGTGCCGTCCGTGAAATCTTTTTCTCCTCCTCTTCTTCTACTTTTTTCAAATCATTATTCAAACGAAGTCCCAAACTTCATCCTTTATTTGTGACAACTATACCCTCATTTTATTACTGGGTCAGCATTTCATTCTTTCTAAATGCCATTTGTCTTTGACTTCTTTGAGTTCATTCAGGCTACACTAAGCTTTGTATAACATAGAGAAATCATATGCTCTTATTGTTTTCATGGGCTTAATTCTAAGGACTTATCCATTTTGTTACTTTCCCATTCGCATATTCTTATCCTTGCTCCTATCTTCTAGAACCTTGTCGCTTCACCATACAATAACTTTTGACCTACACATCTCTAGTTATATTACTTGCAACCTTTCAACTTGCCTGCATCATAGATTTCCTTATGTCATTTGGAACATCAAGCGAGACATCGCATCGTCTCTAATTCATCTTTACTCTCTTAGACAAGCTTTTCGATACCTAGACCATAGGTTGGAAAGTATGCTACTAACGATGCCGCTATCATTCCTGGATATTGAATCTCAACACTTCTAACCTTTTATCCGAAGTATGGACTATTCACATATTCTGCCTTTGAGTATCTTGTACATTATTCACCTTTACCTTACTTACCGTCAAATCTCGCATTGTTTCTTCTATCTCTTTCCTGACCTCCCTTCCACCTAGGTGTAATTCATGTCCATAACTTGAACTTCTATTATGATACTTGCACCTTTTTACAGGATTGGTGGAGAGCTTCGTACTGACTTCTTATGAGGCTGGTACTTCTTCTAACTGGCTTCCTTGTAGAGCCATTATAGATTATGGTTGTTGTGCTATTTCTCTAAAACATCTGATATTAAAAGTGATTCTGTCACGTTCTCAAGCATAACTTCTATAATTTTTTTCTATGTCCAATAATCAGACTCCCGATTTACTTGGGTGATGTAATTCTTTAGTTTCCTATTCCTTCTGATCGGCCTTTATGTAGGCTTAAGCTATTTTCCGATCTATGGCTCATGGTATCAGTTATTACCTTAGCCTTTCATGGGCATTACAGAATATCCGTGATACATTCTTCTAACAATTCAATCCTTTGTCTATGCCCTGCGCTCAATTCTTTATTTTTAACTTATACCGGAGTCTTCTATGGTTGTATGATTGTCAACAAATATGTTGCCTGGATAATGCTCCAAAATTTTGAGTGTATCCATAACGTACTAACTCTGGATCATTGATCAAATAATTCTTTTGTTTCATCTTAGATTTCTTTCAACGTAAGCTATTACTTTTCCTGGTCATTCTGCCCCCTTATTGCGTCCATACATAGCTTATCCTAGTGCCCACACATGCCAGAGTTTTCGCGCAACTCATATGATCTCGAATATTACTTTTAATTTTACTTCCCGTTCATTAGTCACAGTAAGTGCCACTTTCCTTTAGAGTACTTATAATGTTGTTGTGAGACTATTGTTACACGACTATTTCCTCTTTAGGTCGTTGTGATTAAGTTGAAGCCTTCTTCCTTATTTGCTTAGCTAGTCTTTCGTTGTAGTACTTAGGGAGAACCCTTGACCCTCATAAAGCTGTGAGCTTATTACAGACCTTTTGATGTCCTTCCTTGCCTGTAACTATCTGTAGTTTCTTACCTCCGTGCCCTTGTGCTTGTAGGATTGATTTTGAATTGACATTTTGATTGCCTTCCTAGTGGCACTTTCTTTTATCCCCGCAACACTCATACGGTACCTTCAATTACCCCGACTCCTATTTGAATATATCTCAAGTATTATAATGATATTACTGCGAGGCTATATTCTCCATGTTGGTTTCTACTATGTTTATCTTACACGATCTGATGACTCGTCTGTAACCTCCTGTTTAGCCATAACTGGGATCTTCTTGACCAATTACTAACTACTTGTTGGCCCATTCTCGTATCAATATTCCTCGTAATCTTTCTTGGGATATTTACTTTGTTTTAACTTATGTCTCGCACTGGCTCCTTATTTATTAATAACACCTCAAGCAAGAACCTTTACTTCCTCTCCTTGACGTCGTGCTTGCACAATATTCTTGAATCGTAGCGTATCTATAAGATTTGGGTAAGTGTCATCTCATTCCTCTTTCATTTATCGCATTCTTCCTTTACCATTCCATAGTCACTAGAACCACTTAATTCTGGCTTAATGCCACATTATTCCATATTCCCCCCTTTAGGGTTGTACTAAAAGCTGAATCCACGAGGGTTTATCTATAGATGTTTTACCTCTTCATCTTTGGCGTTGTTTCTCAACATCAATGATCCTTACTCGCCTTGCGGCAATTCTTCTGTACCAAGGATGACAAATTCCCTTACTCGCTAGGGTGACACTTAGCGTAACTGGCACATACAATCTCTTAAGCTTAACTTTGCTCACACTGCTTGCTCTAGAGAGGCGTCTCCCTGAATGACTATTCTCTGAATTCATCGTGAATTTCCTTTTGTGGTCCATTCTATTACCGCCGGAACGAAATCTGAAATTCCGATGATGCCAAGTACTTTTCAATCATTCAGTCCCTAATTCATATTTTAGTTTATCTTGTGTACCAGTCTATACTGATTTCTGTTACTCTGGGGATTAACTCTCCCCTCTGGTAGTCGCGTTGGAGTCACGAACTTATTTCTCAAAATGAGGATATAACCTTATGGCCTATACTCTTTCGTTGTCTTAAGGCCCATCACCTTTCGTCTCTTCATTCATTTGACTATAGGTTGTGTAACACTCTACCGTTTTCATCCATGTATCATACCTGATTCATAATGTTTTCTTATCTCTCTTCTTATTACTCTGCTAATATTTTTGCATATCCCTTTTCTTGTGAAAACTTCAATACGACATTCTTTCGCTTTTAGCTTCCCTTTGCTCCATCCAATGACTCTTTGGGTTGCTCAACATCCTCGCTCTACTAGGGATGAGAGCCACGCTTAAGGTAATATTTATCCCATCCAGGCTTTCAGTGCCAATCTTCTGAATGCTAGTATTTACATCTAATCGTAATATTCTAGGGTGCACCATCTGGGTATCTCAAAAGAAGATCTATTTGCACATATGTAATATCTTTCGGAAATGCCAACAAATGAAAGTAATCCATTTACCAGTTTGGGTTACTCTAACCCCAGCCGGATCTTGATACCCCATCCTTATCTTAACTATACCTGTTAGCCCCCACAGGGCATAACTGCAATGGGTGTGACAAATTGTACATACCTCTATTATTGTTGAATATAACTCAAAAAGCTTATGTTACTCTGCCTCAATTATAAATGTTGTTAACCTTCATTAACTGAGCGTCTTGTACCCTTCTTCATCTTGCTTCTTTTGCTTGTTGAAACTGTTATTTATCTTCTTAATATCTCATTGTCTTTCACCATAAAGGTGGATAGGTATTCTTGCCTTAAGGCTCTTTATCAAGAGGCTTACACCTTTCAGTACGCACATGATCTGCTGAAGACCTCATATTTACTTATCATAAGCATGATACAAAGTCGAGTTCCTCTAATTCAACATTTCCACAACTATATCTCTTATCGATCATCTTTCTGAACGTAGGCATCGTCTTATTACGAATAAAAATAGAAGCTCGGGACTTGAATTCTTATAAATGAGATCTACCACACGATCTAGAGTAAGAAGAAAGAGTGATAGTATTTAATGCTCTGTAACCTCCTACTTATAAGTGTGGTGCACGACACATCTACAAACAAGACTCTACTAGATACGGCTTGTAGACTCCCTAGGACAGAACTGTTCTGATACCACTTTTGTCACAACCCAAACCGATGGGCCGCGACGGGCACCCGGTACCTTACTCAACCGAGTACCAATGTAACTTATCTTTCTTATTACATCATCATATACACGTGACATACGAGCCTAATAGGCCAACATAATCATTTATAAACTCAAAACATAGGCCGATAAGGCCGTACAATTTTTCACGTACAAGACATATGTCTACAAGCCTCTAAGAATACATAAATGTCATAAAGGTCGGGACAGAGTCCCGCCATGCCAAAGAATACACGTCTAAATCATACTAACCAAACGAGCAACTCCGAAGCAAATGGAGCGCACCAACATCTTTCGCTGAATCATACCGAGTATGTAAGGCACATAAATAAATACATAAGAGACATAGAAGACATATAAAGTACATGACTCAACCTGTAAGTCTGGATAAATTTGTAAATCATAAATTACTTTTAACGTCATGCATATGCATATGAATGACATGTCGTGCATAGGTACATGTTTCATAACATCATCAGCCTCTGAGGGCATCCCATCATATCATATCGACCACTATGGGCAAAATCATCATCGTATACCAGCTGATCAGGTGGTGGTGCGTATATAACATCATAACCTTTCACATATCCCATATACATATATATACATATATATACATACATATATATGCGTATATAATGTCGTTTGAGTACATACATATATATGCGTATATAATGCCGTTTGAATCATATTTCAGCCACTGTGGGCAACATCATCATCATATACTAGCTGATAAGGTGGTGGTGAGTATAAAACGCCGTAACCTTTTCTCATATCCCATATACATATATTTACATATATACGCATATATAACGCCATCTGGTCATGGGTCAATGCAATGCATGAAAAGTACATCAATAAAATCATTCAGAATGTCATAAGACCATTTTGCCTCTTGAGAAATATCATAAAGTAACATCTTTTCAACTTTCGTATTTTTCTGAGACCCATGAACAGATGATAAAATATTATGACACATGGTAATTAAATAACATAGATCTCTCTTATACTTCTATAAATAGAGTTATTCATGGAATTTGTGCATTTGCACGTTTCGTTCGTATTGTATGGATCACACCACAAGAAAGAAGGGATAGCCTTAACATACCTATTCCCGGAATTATTTGAATGAATCGGCTTCTGCAAAATATGGACGAAACTTAAACTTGAAATTTCGGACAATTTACTCTGCCTTTAATGTTTTTTTTAATGGAACGATTGGTTAAGGACTAAATTTGTGTGACATTTTTGCTCCTTCACGTTGTGGTCACATGTACAGAATGTAAAAGGTTTCCTTGGTCTTCAAATGAAAGGAATTTGAAGTCACCAAAATGAGTCTTGTTATTTGAAAATGGAGCTTTGCTTTCAACGTTTTGGCAGATCATTATCTTGAAGCTTTTTCTTCTTAAGGCATTTTGATACAACTTTTGTCATGGGAAGATTGATAAGTCTTACTAAGACTTTTTAGATTAAGAATCTTTAGACACTTGTAAAGGTTAATGATGACTCACCTTATAAAAAGGGAGGGGATCTGCCACGTTTCTCCTTGGGGAATTTTGTTAATTTATCCACTTATTGGTTAATCGAGTAATGTTTCGTTACTCGATAATTAATCTATTACCCGCATAATTTAAAAATTATCACAAATTACTTAAAATTCTATTTATTTTAAAAATACTTCATGTATACTTTATATATATTACAATACCGTGGTCATATGGTACCTTGCATGGTACTAGTTTATAATTATCGGATATTATCGCTCGACCCGTATTTTATCCCAAATTGGCCACTTTTAACGAAAATCCTTTTCGTTAATCCGTGTACCCCTTTATCCTTCATAGAACTTATTTATCGCTTGATATAAATAGCGTATTACTTATAATCTCAAAATAAATCTCATTCCCGAATTTGCGTCGATTAATCTTACGACGAAGCTTTATTGTACGACGACGCTTTAATGTACGAAAATGCGAAATATAATATCTCATTTTTTGACTTTCATCATTTTACTTATGGCGTACTTTCACGCACGAAAATCTGGGGTGTAACAAGCTGTGAAAGGACCTGTGTGCTCTACTTTCTCATGACAGGTCAAAGGGTGAATGTGGGTCATCTGATCCGCTACCAGATGTCATCAGTGAGGACGAGTAAGAAAATAGATCGAATGCCATTTGCTAACTTCTTGACTCAGTTCTTAAGGCACGAGGAGGTTGAGGAGGAGCCTGAGTTTGACCACACCATCGATCATCCTATCCGACAAACGGACATCACTAATCTCTGGCTGAAAGACAAGACTGCCATGCCATCATTGGCAGGTGCTGAGCACAATGCACGTGATAATAGTTTTATGGCCCATCTCTATGGGATGATGGATTTTCAGCTAATGATAGGGGGTCGGCCGGCCACATCTGAGGAGAGGACTGAATTGGAGCAGCGGTACCCGCTCAATGCTCATGCCAATCAGCTGATTGGGTTAGGAGATGGATACAGACTCCCTGATGATAAGGATATCAACACACTTGAGCAGTTTGAGGCCAAGCCAGAGCAGTCAGATGTGAGGGCGATGATGAGGAGAAGGAGGACGAACATGATGAAGAGTGGAGAGCGTCAGAGGATGAAGACGCTTCTTGATCAGGGAGTTCCCTTGCACCCTACTTTTTTTTATCTTGTTTTGTCAATTTGTGCATGCACTGAGGACAATACAAATCTAAGTGTGGGGTGGGAACTTGTAGATATTAGTAGTTGTTAGCTGTTTTTGTTGTTGTAGTAAGTGTCATTTTCGTTAGTTAATTATTTTAGTTATTTATTTTAAGAATTTTTCATTTTTTGTTTTTCTTGTTAGTTGTTTTTAGTCAGAAAATATTTTAAAAAAACATAGAAATGTTAGACTTTTCCCAACGATGGATCTCCTAGACATTTTTCTTGAGGGAAATAAGTCTAAAGAAAAATACCCAAAAGATTTTATTTGTAGGTAGTGTAGTAATTCCTCCTTGATTTTCCTTTGGGCCGCGATCTTTTTCAAGGATTTTTCGTTGAACCGGATGTAGTTAGTTTTAATTTTTAGGAGTGAGAACCACTGGGCTATGCATTTAACTGCAGCAATATCTCGTAGCTTTGTGATGCCTTGAGAATAGTTAGTACTCTGGTTGTGACGCTTAGGCTCAATTTTTTGACTTTAGTATAAGTACCTTAAATCGCAGATTCTTAAATTTGCTTAACTGCTTTGACTGGAGTATCGTGAAAAAAAAAATCATTCCTGAATGAGTTATGTGTCATGTCTATGTGAGGTTTGTATGTATTCCGTGCACTGCATTTGATGTCTAGAACTTACCCCGTATGTGTGCAAAGCGAAATAGTAGTTTTGTTCAGTCTGAGAAGTGTATAGGTGTTTCTTTGTTAAGCCAGATATATATAGAGTACCCACCTTAATGTTATGCATCGTAGTTAACTCCTTTGAGCCTATAATCCTGTTTCTTTAGTAACCACATTATAAGCCGTACCCTTTTGTTTGAATCAGCCATATATTTGAACCTTGTCACCTCTCATGAGCACTTAAATTGTAAAGTGTGGTGTGGTAGCACTACAAGAAATATGATCTATGGCGACATTAAATAAATGTCGTACTAGGTCACATAAATGTGACATAATCAATTACTGACGTTTATTTTACATTTATGCTAAATGTCGAAAATTTTCCAACATTTAAGTAAATGTCAGTAAATGCTTAGTGGCATTTATCTACTAACTTTTTATCAAATGTCACTCATTTGAGTTCATAACCATATAATTTGTGACATATACAAAAATGTTAGCAAATTATTTGTAAATTAAAAAACTATAGACGCACAACTAAAATTCAAAACAATACATTTATTATATTTTCCTTTTACATACAATACATACAATATAGAAAAGAAGAAAACAACAAATGTATTTATTTGCTCTTCGAAATACCACAAACATTCACATTCATGTCAAAAGTTTCAAGTGACATACACCACAGATAATTTAAATGAATTTAAAAACAATAGTCCAGTATAGTATATACATAATTGTAACTTTTCTCTTTGTTAACATCTCCAAAATAGCCTATACAATTTGAAGCTTTAGTGTCCGTATTCTTTGATGAAGAAGCTTTGGTATCAGTATATCACCACGCCAAGGATTCACCCACACTATAGTAGCTCACATCCTTCAGAAGTGTTGTCTCCAATAACTGAAAAGAAAAGAATTATACTAAACTAGATCGGGAACGAACAAAAAAAACAATATTAAAAAAGTAAGAAAAGCATTAATAGAGGCACAATGGCCTTATTGCCTTTGCGACATAGTTTTAAACAAGATAATGCACCAAACTATTTGTTTAGTATAGATTGTGACACATGATAACCAACAGAGGCAATGTAAGTAAACACCAGTATAACAAGTACAATTGATTACCACACAGAAGGGTGCAGAGCAAAGTAAATGATCAAGCCGAAACAATATACATAACAATTTCAAAGGGATAACCCAACAACCTAATGGGATAGATTAAAAGAACCAACCAATCCGGAAGATTAAGTGGAACTTGGCAGCTACATAGCCTCAAGTGGACTCCACATAGTTCAATCAGCGAGTTGACCTCTAAATAAACATGGATAATAAACAAAGATTACATATACACATGAACATCTAATGGATTCTTTATCAAAATCCATTTGATAACTTATCTAGAACTTTAAAGCATTCTCTCAAACAGTTGGAAGGCAATATACTACTATACAGTTGAAAAGGTAAATTTCGTATCAATTAAAATGCACAACATAATTAGGTTCTCTAATTCAATTATAGAAAGGTAATACACTGACATGCGGCAATATCTCATCTATCGGATTGCGGCACACATATATGAAATAGGATACATCAACTATCCAAAATTCATTCATATCCAAAGTGAATGAATCACAAACCCATCTTTTAATATGAACAACCCATAATTTCAAATTAAAAGAAGAAAAATTAATTGAAGATTCCTCGAAGTCTCAATAAAAAACCTTACACCGATTACATTGACTTGAACTCTGGCTTCTCCTTCTGGCAAGGTCACAAGACTACGAACTTCGAATGTCTTGATGGTGAAGAAGCAATTGACTGCATATTCGATTTCAGTTCGATTTGAATTTGTTCACAGAGGCGAGAGAAGAGAACGGAAGTGGAGGTTGCCATCACCTATGATTCTGTAAAATATGACATAAATAGCATGGCCCCTTTCGAGCAAGATGAACAGAGAATGATGGATGTTGTCTCGTAGAATTTAGGGTTTCAAAGGAGGAGGGTTCTGAAAGGGGGTTGGAGATAGGGAAAATAAAAAGAAAGGAATGAGCGATTTAAATTCAACTGCGTATAAAATTTCTCACTGTTTGCTGCAAATGTCGATAAACATAGTGAAAAATACATCATTTGAATCAAATGTTATAATATTTAATAACTTTTCTTGCTAAATGACGTTCATTTAACCACATATTGCTCTAAATGTCAGAAAAGTAATTGTTTAATGACATTTGTTATAAATGTCGTCAATTAAATGTGGTTGTAGCCTATATTTCTTGTAGTGTAGGTTGGTTTTTGAGTGGAACAATTGAAATAAGGAGAAAGTTGCACTGTGTAAAAAGAAAAAAATTTAAAAAATAAAATAAATAAAAGCCACTTGAATTGAAAAAGAAAAAAAATAGTTGTATTGTTGGGAAGAATATTTCTTGATAGTGGTGGCTTTTGATGTACTGGTGCTTAAAGAAGCAGGGGGTAAAATATAGTAAAGTTAAGGTGGAGTTTGGTTTGACATAAGTATGGGCTTGAATATTAAAGTGTTTGTATTAAAGTGCTTAAGGGAGGTGTAGTCACTTATATCCAAATGTATACTACCCGACCTGTATCCTACATTACAATCAATGAAAGTCATATTTGATCTTAGACTGAATGAACTCTATTAGTAGAGTATTACACTACGGGCAAGCTTATGGTGCATCATTTGGGGCATATGAAGGTTATTTCTGAGAGCGAGTGAGTTTTTCCTATCTTGAGTTCCTACGTTTTTAAAATTCATTGTGTGTGGAACTAAGCTCTTTGATTGGGTGAGGGCACATGATTCATAAAGGAAAAGTAATATTGTTGACTTCAATGTTAGAGTAAGTAAGTGAATTGTGAATAAGGCATGGTATTTGTAAGTCGAATCTTGAGGCGATGATGTCACACCTTTGTGCTTAAACTATTTTAAAGATTCTTGGTATAATGAGTTAAGGGAATTGCTTAATAGGTTGTGTCTATAAGTGTAGTTTGATTGCTCGAGGACGAGCAATGTCTAAGTGTGGGGTATTGATGTGTGGCTATAATTCATAGTTTAGCACATTATTCGCCTTGCATTTTATATGCTTTAATGATAAATTACACTTTATTTGCGCGTAATAGGGTCCATTCTATGTGTAGGTGAATTGGAGATGAAAGTAAAAAAAAAGGAGATCTACAAGTCGAAAGCGTGCGTGGGAGCAGGGAATGAGAGAACCTGGCGACGCCAGGCTTGAAGCTGGCGAAACCCTTGGTGACGCCACGCTTGAAGCTAGCGAGAGGCTCGCGAGGCAAGGCAAAGGCCCAGCATAACCAGGCATTAGACCTAGCAACGCCAGGCCTGGGGCCAGGTCCACCAGGCGTGATGCCTGGCGACGCTAGGTATAGGGCGAGATCCATTCTGAGTTTTGAAGATTTAGTTCGTTTTCCAGCTTGACTAGGATTTGAACTACACGCTTAGGTCTTGTCCTAAACATATAAATAGACCTAAAAATGCCGCTTTGAAGGACTTTTGCAATCGGAGGCAAGGATAGCTCGTGGAACAACTGTTGGGAGTTAGAATCATCGATTTCTACATCCCTTTATCCTTACTTTGTAATTCAATTATGAAGAATACTTTGGATATTCTTACTATGAGTATGAGTAGCTAAACTCCTAATCTAGGATTTTGATGGAACATGTTGGAGGATGATTTTATTGTTATGTTAATATAGATTTGTCGTAGTATTCTCTCTATTTGTTCAACTATATGCGTATTGTTGTTGATTGAAGGGACCTCAATTAACTGTTCCTATTTAATATGTATTACTCGGGAGAGAATGCATATTTAGGTAGTTGTTAAACAACATCACTTCTAACGTATATGAGGGATCAATATGAAGGGTTTAAAGGTGGGATTAGGATAACGAAACCTTGGTGCGATCTGAGTGAGTTGTACTTAAATCCAGTTAGCATAATTCGGGAGAATATGTCTAGTATATTATGGTAATTACTCGGGAGAGAGTTACGACAATCAGAGTGCTCATGATCGATAGAGAAGACTTAGGCAAATTTATAGAAAATGTAGTGGAAAGGAGTCCGACAATACGGGAAATCAGAACCTTAGATCATTCCAATTATTGCCTATAACCCGTTCGTAGTTAGTTCTTATTTATTGCATTTTTATTACGTAATATTTAGTTAGTAATCATTCAACTTATTACTCAAATATTTCTGAAGATTGATTACATGAATTTGTGCGAGTCTAATCTGAGCTTAATAGATTAATTCCCTGTCGGATTCGACTCCGGACTTATTAACCGGAATATATCTGCAACGACCGCTAAGTCCTTTATATAAGGCATAGTTGGGCGTGATCAATGATACACCTTTATGAGAGCATATAAATTTTTATGTGTAAACCCGGCCGGTAAATTTTGTAGCCGACACATGAAATAAGTTAAGCCAAAGTCTAAAGAAATAATTCATAATTTATTATGGTAGAAGTTAATTTTGCATTTTTTGAAATTAATTCCATAATAAGAAGCCTTGTTAATTAAATTTTGTGATTCTTACTATGACTAAATAATTAGAAACAAAGGAAATATTTTTTGGAATTTTTGCCTCCTATAGAAAATGTTGATACCTTATTTATTTTAAATAAATACTATTTTAAAAAATTATATTCCATAACTATCTTTTGATTTTTATAGCCAAATATCTATTTATGGTCACCTCCTACACTCAAGCCATAAAATATGCTTTGATTTATTTTTCTCTCTCGTTCTTTTAGATTTTTCTCCACCCTCTCTCTCTCTCTCAACCAACGCTACAAATTACAATACCTCCGCTTTTTTCTGATGCAAGACCTCCGCCTTTCTGAAACTCACGAATATCCACCATTATCTTCCCTTGAAAGCTCCTAGCTGATACTCTCCAATTCTTAGAAATCTGAAACCAACGCAAAAATCAGAAAAACAGTAGAAAAGTGATATATAAGATGCTTGGGGAAGTGAAAAGAGAGACCTCACAAACGACGATGCCATCAGCATCGTCAGAATCATCAGTTCTGGAACAAAGACGATGATTTTGGATTCTTGTATGTAATTTTGTAATTTTGGATTCTTGAAATCAACGCAAAAATAATAGAAAGAATTTTTGAAATTGAAGGTTCGATGATTTTGGATCTTTTGTATATAATTTTGGGATTTTGACCTCGTGTGGGTTATTCTTGAACAAAGACGATAGAGTTTGGGGCTGAGCAACTTGAAGAGTCTGTTACCTTTTTTTTTGCATTGTATTTCAATGTATCTCTCTGTATTCTATGTATTTCATTGTATTCATTATCTTTTTTTTCATTGTATTTCAATGTATCCCGCTGTATTATATGTATTTCATTGTATTCACTATCTCGCTATATTTCATGAATGTATTCATATATTTTTTTTAATTAATATAATTTATGTATTCAGATGTATTATATAATTTCTCTGAAGATTGCTAAGTTTTTGGGGTGTTTTTCGGCTGAGAATCTTTTTTATAACTGGAAATACAAAATTTGTGTGTTATAATTGAGTTTGTTGAGTTATATTAGGAGTTTATTATGTTTTCACTTTCCGTTTAAAAATAGTTGTAATCTCATGTTTCATGACGTGAATATAGTTGAATACAATAATCTATCTAGATGTAGTCCCATGTTTTACGCCGTGAATACAGTCAAATACACTCGAATATACTCGAAGACAAAAATCTGTCTAGTTGTAATCCCCTGTTTCACGCCTAGAAATGCTACTGTATTCATGAATACAGTAGCTTAAATACACCGAATACACTCTAAAAAACCTGAAAACATAGTTATAAGAAGTAATATAGTAAATGGTAGCTACAACTAGCTAATAACCACTAAACAATAGTGGTTTGTGAAAATTTCTCATCTTTTTTAGTGAAAAAGAAAACTCAATAGGTTTTGGAAAAAAAATCTGACCCCAAAAAATGTGTGTGTATATACATGTATTTTTCCACCATAGGATTGGCCGAATTTTTGATATTTTTGCCTTGAAATTTCGCCCACATGAAATTTGTTCTTTCAATATATTATTTGAGTAATACAGTAGAAGACTATGGAACATTTGGAGATCGTGATCGTGTTGGCAGTGGTGTTCTGATTAAGTTGCTTTGGAACTGAAGGCTAATGTGATACACATACTTAATTCACGCTTTAAAAGGTAACTTGTGTAAACTCTATATGTGCTAGTTATTTATTTTACACGTGAATTTGACGCTGAATTGCTTCCGCTGCATTATATAATCCATCAACCTGGGTGGCAACTCGAAGCAAAAATATTCTTACAAGGCAGGATGAATTTCCAAAACAATTACATTATCATTGCCAATGCTCCTGCTTAGTTTTATAAAAAGCAACCCTTTCTTCGCTTAAAGCAAGGAAGGGATGCAAAGCAAGGGATCATTGCTTCTCATGAATAAAGTAAGTGAGTTGAAACATGTGTGCCTGTGAAGAGCAGAGCGGTTTGAGGAACAAGAAGATGAAATGTAGATAAAAACTAGAGCTTTTGTCTACTTCATCAAATATTTTATTTTCCAATTCTTTATTTATAAGCTGATTGTTTGGGAAAAATAAAATGACACTGGCATTGAAAGTTTGAAACTAACTATTGGTAGAATTCCTAAAGCAATTAAATATGAAACTTAATATCAAAAGTGAATTCTTTTTTATGGATCATTAATTGAACTGAAAGTCAAGTTTGCTATTGAAGTTATCTTTACATGGACCTGTGGAAATCGTATTTTAAAGATATTTAATTTGACTTACTGGTTTAGTGCTGTTAGTTGTTGTATTAGAATTAATGAAGTTATGTGAAAGTTTTATGCATCAAGTACTAAATTCCCTTTTTCTGGTAAGTTTTTGTATTAAGTTGTACACTTAAGGTTTTTGTTTTTAGATACACAGCTCCTGCTCCCAGAGAAAGTACAGAAATATTCATTTATTTGTGCGAGTCAGGCCTTGGGCTGCCTATATCACATCCCTTCGGATGCGCCTTTCTCCGGACCGTACGTGAATGCAGAATACTTCCCTCACCGGGTTGTCTCTTTTTTTTTTTAATTTATTTTTTTATTATGAGTCGGGCGTGCTAACAAGTTTGCAGGTTTCATGCAAATGAAATTGCAAGGAAGGAACAATTACGTCTTGAATTGCGAGAAATAAAATCAAAACGGGACATTTCTCAATTCTTCTTAGCTAGCTTTAAAAACCAGTGGATAAACGATAAGAAGGTTGCAGATTTGCAGGGACAAATGCAGGCAAATGAATTATACAAGAGACCTAATTACAAAGCACAGTAGAGTAGATTACTGATTCAATTGTTCTTATCGTGGACATTTAATGAGGGAAGAGATCAAATAGATCGAAAATAGGCTCAAGTTTTCTTATCTTTTCCTTTTGAGGATGACTTGAACCATGGTATCCACACAGATGTAGTCCTCTGGTAGAGATTATATGCTTCAGCTCTGTAGGCTTGCTTAAGCATCCTATTCTCAACAAGCCCAGTGACATGTGCCAGGCACATGCTATTAGTTAGTGCACCGACAAAGGTCCAAGCCTGACCCAAGTTCAAGGCAAATACGACGAGTCCCCACCACCATAACTGCTCCCCGAAATAATTTGGATGTCGTGAATACCTCCAGAGGCCTTCGTCAAGATTGGGAACCATTGGCTCGCCAAGCTCTTTTAGTTTCTGATTTCTGCTCACAAAATCGTGGAGCTGTGTATCCGCATAATAGGCGATTATGATGGCAGACAAGCAGATGAATACGGCAATGAAATCCCAGATATTCCATGGCTTGTCTTCGGAGTGGACCACATACATAGGTAGGCATATACCCATTAGAAAAACCTGCAAAAGTCATGTCACATAACGAAAATAAACAACACCTTAATGGATGATAAAGGAGCCACGAATATTTCTTTGTTCCGCTAGCTGACCGCTGCAAATTCAATGTCACATTCCAAAATATTACATCAACCAGACTTGATTTACACACTTAGTAAAGGCCAAGAAAGTTGTTTTTTCAGCGACAATGTGATATAGCATGGTCTTTACCAGTTCCATGCTTTTGAGCAAACAATGTTTTATTCATATGGTTGTGCCTAGCAGAAATACTAACAAAAGTATGTGGAACTTATAGAACAATCGACCATTTTACATATGAGAATTGCCTTTACTAAATCCTAAATGGGATGAATAATTTATATCTTCAGAAGAGCGGACACTTTTAGGGAATAACTGCAATGCACTTTGCTTATGAGGCATACTCTTTTACCGCTTGATTGAGCAGCAGAAATTTCCAACATACATGAAGATCACACAACAAATATTTGAAAGTAGTAATTAGGTATGCTATATCTAGATGCAGGAAACGGGCAATATGTGTAGGCTCTAAAATCAGGCAAATATTACTTTCTCATGTTAGTAATGTGGGGTCTTCCTCTTCCTACTAGAATATTTATGAATGGGACTCTTCTCATTGCACAAATAAAACTACTAAAGAAAGAAGTCAGACATAAAGTGAAGTTGCATAAATAATCATACATCCTCAATTCTGAATGAATAATTCACTGATATAAATGTTTCATTTTATCAATAAATTGATGGCTCTAAAATCAGGCATATATTCCTAAAAAGTAAGCTATATAAAAGAAACAAGGTAGTGAATTCATTACCTGCTGAGAGAGATAAACAGCAAAGAAAGAGATCCACCACCAGTTTTTGCCAAACTGATGGCTCATATCTGTAAATCTCCAATCTTGCCTGTGTCCCCACTGCCAATTCTCACGCCGGAAGTAGTTATGCGTAAGTCTTATACTCCAAATCCAAGTCAAGATTATAACCACATTGGACCTCCAAACATTGTACTGTGCCAACGGATGATTTGCATAGAAATGCACCAGCATTACTGGAATCACTGTCCAGTATAAATCTATCATCTGAAAAAATCAAATTTCAACAGTAACCCAATTCATCAAATCTATCAAAAATCACAAAACATTAGTACTCCCTCCCCACTTCAAATTCACTATCTGGCCCATTTTTCAGTTAATGTTCGACATTATTCTACAAAACAATAACAACAACAAAAACAAAATAACAACGATGACAACAACAACAAAAAAAAAAGAAGCTAGAATCCCAACCTAAGTTGGGGTCGGCTATATGAATCCTCACTTCTTTCTTTAAGCTCGCCTCATATTTTAAGAACCAAAAACAAAATAAACAATAGACTCTTGTTTTTGTTTTTGTAATGGGGAGGGGTTTAGAAGGCGGGGAATCAAACCCTCACCAACAAGGTAAAAATTCAGGTAGCCAATCAACTTAGCTATTAAGATTCCCAAGTAGACTCTTGTTAAAATAGAAAACAAGCACTATAAAATGATTAGGTTTTAGCTCCAAAATGATAAGAACACATTGGTAGTAAATTAACCGTTAAAATCAAGTTAGCCTCGTAAATTTGAAACACAATTATAATCCAAGTAAAGAACACAATTCAAGAACAACGCAATTGACGAATTCATGTAAAAATTACCCAGTGGCTAGAGAGGAGAAGACCAATGAGCCAGAAGAGGACATTGACATTGAGGAAAAACAAGAGATTAGCAAAAAGAAGAGGGTGGTGATAGCACCAATTGTAAAGTGGATGCTGATTCTCATGGTAATTGCAAAGGAAAGAGAGGTAGAAGAGTAGGGAGGGAAGTGGAGCAACAAATGCAATCAACGCATTCTTCACATTGCTATGAGTAGCCATGATCGGTGGAAGTGACAGGTACTGTAGTTTTACTGACTTGGGGAGGAGGCCTCCTTTATAAGGCTTTTCTATGGGGCTGGAAGTTGTTGCCCATAATTATGAGCTGGGCCCAACTTAACTTATACTCCTTGTTAATTGAAGAATTAACTTAAATACTTGTTTAACCTACTATTTTTCCCTTTTTTCAAAATATTTTCACTTTTTTTTTAAATTAATGTTTTTTCATAAAATTTTCAAGTGAGTTTTTTGAAAATTTAAAAAACTCCAAAAAATTATTTTTCAAAATTTTCACTCAAATCACTCACAAAACTTCAAAAACAACCCAAAATCATATCCATGTCCCAACACAACTCTATATTTCAAATACCATTTTCACTTGAACAAAAAATTCGCAATTTTTTGGAATTTTATTATTTTTATGTCAAAACACCCACTAAGTTTAAAATAGTCATAGATCTATAATATATTATATGTGCAAAAATATGAATATCAGTGTATAATTTATGTATATCGACTGGAAAATATAAATAGTGAATCCAACCGGCTATTTGTATGAACCCTTAATAATTACCTGATTTGCACATTAAAAGGTTTGAATTTCTTTTTTTGGCAGTAAATCCTTTGCTCTATCTATTCAACAACAACAACAACAATAACAACAACAACAAAAAAAATCCAGTATAATCCCTAGATTGGAATGGGGAGGGTAGTGTGTACGCAGAACTTACCCCTACCTTGAGGGTAGAGAGACTATTTCTGATAGACACCCGGCTTAAGGAAAGAAAAAGAAAGCAGTAACAACAAGCAATACCAACAACAAGATAATAAGAAAACAAGCAGTAACAATAACAAGATAATAAGAGAACAAGCAGTAACAATAATAAGATAATAAGAGAACAAGCGGTATCAACAACAATATAATAAGAGAACAAGCGGTATCAACAACAATATAATAAGAATATATGTACTCAAGACTGTCAATAACCAAATACAAGGCTTAGTATTACTACTACCGGTGTGGAGAAGACACACACTCGACTACCTACTAACCTTCTACCTAATCCTCGACCTCCACACCTTTCTATCAAGGGTCATGTCCTCAGTGTGATGATGTAACGCCAAGTCTTGCCTTATTACCTTTCGCTAAGGCTGTATTGTGGCCCGGGCCCGGGCCTAAATGAGCTAAACGGGTCGGGCCGGGCCAAACGGTCCCGTGCTCTGGCGGGTCGGTCCCAGGTCAAACGGTCCCGGGCTTAGCGGTCCCAGAGGGTGGAACCGGCCCACTACGGGCCTAAGCCCACATGGTCCCGGGCTAAATGGGCCGGGCCCATAGGCCTAAACGGGCCTAAGTGTTCCGAGCTATTTTTTTGAATTTTTTTTTATCTAAAGCAATTTCTTGTAAATTATATATATATATATATATATACACACACACACACACACTCACATACACACATATATATACATACTATATATACTCTCTCTCTCTCTCTCTCTCTATATATATATATATATATATATATATATATATAGTATATATAAGCTATATAATTTACAAGAAATTGTCTTAGATAAAAAAAATTTTAAAAAAATAGTCAAGGCCCGTTTCTTCTTTATTTTAACAGTACAACACAAACACAAACATAGAAACTTAACATAACTTAAATTCAGTACAACTAATGAAAACACATGACACGGGAAACATAAAGATACATTACTAGGCTCAACACATACATGTCATTGTTTAATCACGACCGCCTAGTATTCTATGCTCCAACCACTTAAATTTGTCTCCCAGCTTATTTTTTTCTTCTTCCACCTCTTTGAGTTTCTCCTTCAACTCCGCAACTTCTCGTTTGGATTGTCGCTCTCTTTCCCACTACTTCAAACACAAACAATGAAGATACTGCAATTTTTCTTTGTAGTATTCCTGCTGACAGGGTTCATCAATCCATACCTCAAAATTGCAAACAGGTTCGTCGGGAACCCTATAAAACTTGTTCATACATGCCCAGTAGCGACGTCCAGCTTCACCATCATCCCAACAGTCTTGCATCATGCATTTTTTGCCGCACTTGCACCTTGGCATATACATATATATATATATATATATATATATATATATACGTCTTAATATAGCTAATGTTATATCGAAATTTGAATATAGCTTATATACTATACACTTAGTAGTTAGTATATTGCCGTATCTTATATATTTTCTTATATAAGATTGTATACATTAGCTATATTAAGACGTGTGCGTATATATATATATATATTAAGATGAACTCGGTATCAAAACTGCAAAGTAAAGTTTACATTTAATACTTCAAATTAAAGTTCAATGCCTTCAACATAATACTTCAAATTAATCTAACAAACTAAAACATTAAGCATCATACGTCTAATAATTTTAAAATAACACAAATTATCTCAAATCAATTTAAAATCTTAAATACGAATGTCTGGAGAACGCGCAAGACAACTCTTTATATGCCTCCTTAAACTGCATGTGCCCTCCTTTGGATGACGAGTGTAGACTCGATCACAGTTCTTGCACTTTATTATGTAAACTTCTTCATTTTCTTCTACCACATTAAAGTGTTCCAAAACAAATAGGTGCAATCTAGAATCACCGGGCATGATTTAACTTAAATTAAGAATTTGAGTTTGAGAAATGAGAGATGAGTGAAGACTTGACGATTTGAATACTTCAATTTGAGTTTGAGAAATGAGAGAGATTGATGAATTTGTGAGTAAAAATGAAAGAATGAGAGGGTATTTATTGTTGAGAATAGGGAAAACGTGTAATTATAAAAAGTTTGGGGGCCAAATGGCTATTTTTAAAAAAGCCAAACGGCTAAAATTGCAGGCCAACAACTACTTTTTAAATTTCAGACCGTTGGCCTTTTTTAATTTTTTTTTTTTTTGAAAAATAGCCGTTGGGCCCGTTTGGCCCGGTTGAACAGGCCCAGGCTCGCCTGTCGGTCCCGGGCTCGCGGGCTATTTGGTGAGGACCGGCCCACAGTGGGCTTTTAGGACCGGTAGGGACCTGCCCATTTGGCCCGTTTGTTAGCGATCCCAGGTCGGTCCCGGGCTGGGCCCGGCCCACAATACACCCTTACCTCTCCCCAGTACTTCTTTGACCTACCTCTACCCCTTTTCAGACCACCCGAGGCCAGCCTCTTACACCTCCTCACTGGAGCATCTGAGCTTCTTCTCTTCACATGCCCAAACCACCAAAGCCTCGCTTCTCACATCTTGTTCTCCACCGAGGCTACTCCTACCCTATACCGAATATCTTCATTTCTAATCTTATCAATCCTGGTATGTCCGCACATCCATCTCATCATCCTCATTTCTGCTACTTTCATCTTCCGGACATGAGAGTTCTTGACTAGCCATTTGGGTGGCACATTCTTATCACATAAAACACCGGATGCGAGTCTTCATTTCATCCACCTTGCTCCAATACGATGAGCAACATCCTCATCAATCCCCTCATTTTCCTTGGATAATAGACCCAAGGTACTTGAAAGTAGCTCTCTATCTATTTAGAAAATTAAAATCTGCATATGCGTCACAGCTCCGTTTGCTGAAAGCTCTTTTTTTCATGGAGGGGAGGGGAGGGGAGGGGGGCAAATTTGCGTGTTTATGGGGTCAGTGGCTATGTATGCTTAATAATTTATCCTCTTATACGCGGATTATACAAAGTATAAATTAAATTCTAAAATATATAATCACTGAATAATCTATGTATAATCAGTTTATCCTCGGTGTATAATGTTTTTGTACTCACTATATACTCATTATACAATGATTGCACCGATTTTTGTTTTGAATAAAAGAATTTAGTCAAAAAAGAGAAAAATATTTTCTCCAGCCAGTTGTTCTTCTTGATATATTGTTGGGAATTAGTATGATCGTATTTTCGAGATTATTATCAAAATTTTAATTTATTTGGCCCTTGTTATATATACAACTATGTTGGGATATATACTATTAACCATGAGTGGTTTAGATATAGTATTTATTATGAAATAATTGTTTATTCAGTTTTAATAAAGTTTTAAATAGATCATATAATAGTCTGTGTCCTTTGCTTATATAGTAGATGATTTAGTGTATAGAGTTTAGCTTATACACGGAAGATTAAATCATCGGTTCTTATAAGTATAAAGTTTGAGTTCACAATCTAATGATGGAATTGGACAAACCATCAGGAATGATTGTAGCACAAGATTAAATATAATTAATCTTGATTATGGGAATGGTTTAATTCCAACTTCTTGTGCTAGTACATTTTGTATGTATTGAACGGACCAGGTAGAGATAAGTATTTTATACTGACTTAATAAAATAAACTCTCTAGCCATTAAATGTACTTATACTCTTAATCTTGATATAATTATTATTAGCTGTGTATATTATTATTGTTTTGATTTATTAAAAGGCGAGATTCTTTCGTGGGTCAATATGCCTGGTAAATTGGATAATAATAATATACATTGGCGAAGTAATAGTTAGTTGATGGAATCCATGTCTCGGTTTAGAGATTGATGATATACCTTTATGAAAGCTTATAAGTTTTCATGTGTAAACCCGGCCGGTGGATTTTGTATCCGACACATGAAATAAGTTAAGCGAAAGTCTAAAGGAAATAATCAATAAATTAAATCGTCAGTAATTTAATTTAATTGATTCGTATCTGAATCTTAACATGGGGAGTTAAATAAGATTTAATGGATGAATTTCGAAATTGAATAAGGAGTGTAATTACGAATTTTTAGTGGAATAATTCGTAATTAATTATGGTGGATATTAATTTCGAAAATTACAAATTAATTCCATAATTGGAAGCCTTGTTAATTAAATTCTGTGGTCCCTACTGTGCCTAAATAATAGGAAATAAAGGAATCCTTTTTCTGGTGGAAAAGAAAACCTAACAGGTTTTGGAAAAAGGTCTTAACCCTTAAAACTTGTGCTATAAATACATAAGGTTTTCCACCTAGAGGGATGAGTAGATGGTGGCTGAAATTTTCAGCCAAGTTTTCCTAGAAATTTCGCCCACACGAAATTGCTATTTTCGGGTATTATTTGGGTAACACAGTAGAAGACCGTGGAACGTTCGAGGATCACGATTGTGCGGGTGATGGAGATTCCATTGAGAAGTTATGGAACTGAAGGCTCACGTGGTAGAAGAGATATGTTCACGCTTCAAGAGGTAACCCGTGAAATCCCGTTTATGCTAGTTGTCTAAATTACATGTGATTTTGATACTGGGATTGCTTCCGCTGCATATAATAATCCATCAATTGGTATCAGAGCTCACTCACATCTAATTAGATAACTAAGTTTTTCATGAAACAAGAATATGGTGTTTATGTGCATTTTTTGAATTACATATATATGTGGTTTTCTGAAAAACTGCACTGCTGTTTTGTGAATTAACTGTGCATAATTTATGGATTATTCTTATAATCATGAGATATATGTTTTCTTATTGATATTTGATTGAGATTATCTGAATTTTTTGGGGTAAACCCTAGAAAAACGCAAAACCTGTTTTTGACCGAATAGCCGGAATTTTCGGAGGTCAGCGAACTTGACGGACTCCGATTGAGCTGAAATTTGGTGGGTCCATCGGAAACGTCGTGGTGAGAAAAACTTACTGATTTAGCAGTGAATCATGGTATTTTTCGGCGTTTTGAGGTCGTTTGGACTGTGTTTTGGACGTTTTTCTATTTTCTAGAAATTATTTCTTAATAATTTTAATTCTTTTTTAATTCAATGGTGTTGGGGATGACTCCCCATGGTCCCCATGATTAAATACTAGTCATATAATAGGTTTACACATTGACTATTAGCAAATAAACGTGTTGTTGTATTAAATTCAATAATAGAGGTGTAAGATTTTATTGACTAGGTCTTACAAGGTATAATTCATATTGTGTAATGATATAATTATTTTGTAAGAAAGTAAAATTCTCTATTTGATATCCTGGATGACTAATGATTGGAGCGTTTGGCATGTTTGTGCATAAAAAATTTCTCAAATTTAAGTTTATATTTTCATGCCCTACGTGATTACTAGTTTGGATTTTCGATGAAGAATTTTGTTCTCTGATTGGAGGTTCTAATTAAGTGAAATATGACGGTATGTTGTATGAGTTTTATAATGTTGGTATGACTTTTAAGCTATGGTCTACCATAAAATAATTTTATGAGCTAAATATATATTCACTTGTAAATTGAGAATTTTATGAGTAATAAATAGTTACCACTGAAGTGGTTTGTTTATTTGAACTCATGAAAAATTCTTAGTAAATTTGTACATGTGAAATTATATCTATTCATGGATTGAGCATTATGATTAATAAGTAGGATCCACAAAATGGTCTATTTATTTGAGTCATTGAAATATGTTTAATATACCATGTGAAAATTATCCTTGAGAAATCTACATTAATGGTGGAGGTTCATAACTAGAAAAAGAGTATTTATCTTTGGGTACTAGTGAAACTAACTCCACCCATGAGAAGAGATATTGGGGTTTTCACTGAACGGGAGAAAATATAATATCTCAGGTTCTTATGTATTTAATAAAAGGATAATTTATTGCAAAAGGAGATATTATATATCCTAGAAATAGGAAGAAAATAATATATGCCTTGAGCTCATAGTGTAATTATAAGGAGAATGAAAATCAATATCATATTTATTTTAATTCATGAAACTACTTAAAACGGTTATTCTCCGAGTTTGGTTACATGCTAGTGGTCATGAATTTGACGGACTCCGATTGACCTGAAACTTGGTGGGTTCATAAAAAACGATCTAGTGAGAAATACTCACTGCTATGCAGTGAATCATGTTGTTTTTTGGCATTTTGAGGTTGTTTAGATGGGTTTTCAAGCAGTTTATTAAATTGAATTTGTTATAAATATGAAAAATTATTCTTTATATATCGGCTATATTTGTGTTAAATCTGAAGCATGTGATTTAACTTGATATGATATATATGAAGAATGCAAATCACATGGATTTAATCCTAACTATGCCAAAAAATAATTTATTTGAATTTGGTCTAGTTTTGGCGATCATGAATTCAACGATCTCCGAATGACCTGAAATTCGATATGATCATCGGAAACGATCATTAAAGAAGAACTCACTGCTATGCAGTGAATCACATCGTATTTTGACGATTCAGGATCGTTTAGATGAGTTTTTTGGTGGTTTGACGGATTAAAATGCGATTTACATACGAAAAGTCATTCTTTCTATCATTTTATTTATGTCTAATCTGGAACATGATAACACATGTTGATTTGACATGAATTGGTATATGATAAAAATGTAGGTCATATTTTAAATTCTTAAAAAATGCTTAAAATGATAATTTTCCAAATTTGGTCGCAATTTTTGGAGATTGTGATTTTAACGATCTCCGATTGATATGAATTTATCAGAAACAGTCCAGTGAACAATAATCACTGCTATGCAGTGTAAAATAATAATTTTAGTATTTTAAGACTGTTTAAATGGGGTATTGAGTATTTTTTTTAATTATGGAACTTAATCCTCAGAGAAATGTTCGTGGTTGTGATAAAGTGGTGATAGGAATTAACCCCTATGATCTCCATTTTTTTTATTTATAGTGAGATAATAAATTTATGCGTTGACATTAGGTCTTCCTCCATATCGGATAAATTTATTATGAACTCACTGGCTATAGTTACTAGTTATTGATAACCAGTATTAACTCTCCATCTGAGCTTAAAGGGTTGAATCAATTTTGTAACTACAATACAATCATGATTAAGTGGTGATAGAAATATATTTCTATGGTCTTCCACTATTAATTTCAAGTGAGTAATAAATTTATGCGTTGACTTTAGGTCTTCCTCCATATCGGATAAATTTATTGTAAGCTCACTAGGTGAAATACTAGTAATTGATATCGTGTACTTACTCTCCATCTGAGTATACATGTTGGATCAATGAAACTAGAGCTATTAAAAATGATGTTCACTTGACTTAAATTAACAGTATACTCTCCATCTGAGTTGGGTCTGTTTTAATTATTGGAGTGAATAATCTGGCATTGCATATGTATGTTGCATGAGTAGTTCTTTCCCATCGAAATTGCTATTCAAGATGCATGACATATATGTGTAGTGTGTTTTAAAATTTTTGTATTAAAAAGTTATATACAATTGACTGAAAATAATAGTATGCTCTCCATCTGAGTTGGTTCTATTTATTTTTGGATTGTATAATTCTTGCATTATATAATATACTTTGCATGAATAATTCTTTTCCCATCGAAATTTATTATTCCAGATGCATGTATGTATATAAATATTGAATGCAGTCTGAATTTTACTATTCAGTGTTTTGACTTATTATGATCTATTTAATATTTTTATCTCAACTCCACAATGATTTTATGCAATTTGTCGTATTACTTGTTAAAATTTTCTTTTAGTGATAAGACATTAATTTTAAGGATGCAATATATGTACTTTTGTTAGAAGGAATTTAATTCCGGTTTCTGGGCAAAATAAGAGATGGATATTTGTTTTATTTTTCGAATAACTCTTGAGTTATTGAGCTTAATAAACACTTTATCTCTTGTGGTACATGAATGCATGACCTTGTTATTATATATTGATGTCTCTCCTGAACAGAACAATATTAGTCTACCTCATAAGAGAATATGTTCTTCAAAATTGAGTAAAACTTATCTGTGCACTTTTATCTAAGTCATATTAATCTGGATAGGATTTCAAGTTGGTCAAGTATGGACCTTAAGGTTCATTGAAAGTAGAGGCACTACCAACTTGTGGATCCTGTTTGGAAGGAAATTTGACTAAAAGATGTTTCCCTTTAAAAGGAAATAAAACTAGTGATAAGCTAGAATGAATCCTTTCTGATTTGTATGGTTAAATGAACATACTCGTAAGAGATAGATTTTGAGTATTTTATGACGTTCATAAATGATTACTCAAAATATTAATATATTTATTTGATGCACTGTAAGTCTTAATGAATTAAGTAATTCAAGGTTTTTAAGACTTGAAATAGAGAAGCACCAAAGAAATATATTAAGTTACTACAATTTGATTGTAGTGGCGAGCATCTCTCTAAAGAGTTTTTTAGTTACATATCAGAATAGGGATTACATCTCAATTGACTACACCGTAAACTCCATAATAGAGTCGTGTAGTAGAAAGAAGAAATAAGTCTCTTTTGGATATGGATAGACTAATGACGTGTTATTCAGATTTGCCTTATTTATTTTTGGAATATTTCCTGGAAACTTCAAATTACATTCTGAATTTAGTTCCTTCTAAGCTAGTACCTGGGACATCTATAGAACTGTGGACTGAATGTAAGCTTGGTCTGTGGCATGTTCAGATATAGGATTATCCCGCATATGTGCTGAAAGGGAAAGCAGATATGTAAGTTGGAACTAAGGATGGATAGGTGCATGTTTATCGAATATCCAAGAAAACGAATGAAGCTTTATTTTATTGTCCTAAAGAAAATAAGGCAATTGTTAAAACAAATGCATTTTTCTAGATAAGGACTGTTTAATAAAACATGTTCCTAGAAGTAAACTATTTTTACAGGAACTGGGCAAAGAAATAACTAGATGTTCAAGAACATCAAAACCCACACGTCAGAATTGACGTTCCATTGCATTTAAGTAGTGGGAGAACGTTAATAGACATAATATGCCTTTATCGAGTGGGAGTGATGTTTGAACATTGAACACTATAGTAAGAAGTCACTAATATTTCAATGTCGTGAGGTAACGAAGGTAATATTAGTGGTACTTCGTCTTAGTGGGAGAAAGCTAAAGAAAATTATAGTTCGGTGTTCATTCTTGGGATAGTTTCGGTAACAGGATCTCTGAAGAGTTTAATACCAAACTAGATAATTACGACAAAGTACTACTGGACAAATATTGCATCAGATATAACTTGGCAAGATTCTTTAACAAAACCTTATTTGGTGAAGACTTTTAATAGTCATGTAAAAGAATGCTTGAGAAAGTTGTAGATGAATGGTTATGAGTCTAAGTGAGAGATTGTTGGGGCATATACTATTAACCATGCATTTGGTTATAGTATATTCTAATAATTATCATGGTTAAAAGTCTAAGTGGGAGATTGTTGGGATATATACTATTAACCATGAGTTTGGTTTAGATATAGTATTTATTATGAAATAATTGTTTATTCAGTTTTAATAAAGTTTTAAATAGATCATATAATAGTCTGTGTCCTTTGCTTATATAGTAGATGATTTAGTGTATAGAGTTTAGCTTATACACGGAAGATTAAATCATCGGTTCTTATAAGTATAAAGTTTGAGTTCACAATCTAATGATGGAATTGGACAAACCATCAGGAATGATTGTAGCACAAGATTAAATATAATTAATCTTGATTATGGGAATGGTTTAATTCCAACTTCTTGTGCTAGTACATTTTGTATGTATTGAACGGACCAGGTAGAGATAAGTATTTTATACTGACTTAATAAAATAAACTCTCTAGCCATTAAATGTACTTATACTCTTAATCTTGATATAATTATTATTAGCTGTGTATATTATTATTGTTTTGATTTATTAAAAGGCGAGATTCTTTCGTGGGTCAATATGCCTGGTAAATTGGATAATAATAATATACATTGGCGAAGTAATAGTTAGTTGATGGAATCCATGTCTCGGTTTAGAGATTGATGATATACCTTTATGAAAGCTTATAAGTTTTCATGTGTAAACCCGGCCGGTGGATTTTGTATCCGACACATGAAATAAGTTAAGCGAAAGTCTAAAGGAAATAATCAATAAATTAAATCGTCAGTAATTTAATTTAATTGATTCGTATCTGAATCTTCACATGGGGAGTTAAATAAGATTTAATGGATGAATTTCGAAATTGAATAAGGAGTGTAATTACGAATTTTTAGTGGAATAATTCGTAATTAATTATGGTGGATGTTAATTTCGAAAATTACAAATTAATTACATAATTGGAAGCCTTGTTAATTAAATTCTGTGGTCCCTACTGTGCCTAAATAACATGAAATAAATGAATCCTTTTTCTGGTGGAAAAGAAAACCTAACAGGTTTTGGAAAAAGGTCTTAACCCTTAAAACTTGTGCTATAAATACATAAGATTTTTCACCTAGAGGGATGAGTAGATGGTGGCTGAAATTTTCAGCCAAGTTTTCCTAGAAATTTCGCCCACACGAAATTGCTATTTTCGGGTATTATTTGGGTAACACAGTAGAAGACCGTGGAACGTATGAGGATCACGATTGTACGGGTGATGGAGATTCCATTGAGAAGTTATGGAACTGAAGGCTCACGTGGTAGAAGAGATATGTTCACGCTTCAAGAGGTAACCCGTGAAATCCCGTTTATGTTAGTTGTCTAAATTACATGTGATTTTGATACTGGGATTGCTTCCGCTGCATATAATAATCCATCAAACTATACAAGCATACATATTGGCAATTTTGGACTTATGACAAACTACATGACTGAATTAAATTCTTTCACAAGCTATAAGGTTACTAATTACAAAAAGTTCTTATTACATTCGAAGGGTTATATATCTTTGTATTTTTGTTCAGTTACCTTTCTAATATTTTTTTGGGTAAGTATCCCTATTTCTGTTGTACTGGGATCGCTTTTTAATTTAAAATAAATTTATATGCTTTTCGTTTCATACAAAAATCAGCAATGATCATTAGCCGACTTGTCCATGCTAATCTCATACATCCCTCTGTACTACTCCCTCCCTCCGGTTTACATTAAATAATTTTTTGGTTATTTTTATACATTAAAAAATTCATCTTTTAGCACTAATTAATAGTGAAATTGACCATATTAACCTTAGTTTGTTCATTGAGAATATAACAAATACTCTTAGGTCTCTTATTCCAAGGGCAATCTTGGAAAAAAGAAGTTAAATTCTTCTTGATATTTGAAAAAATTAAATATTGTGGACCACAAAGAAAAGGCCAAAAAATCAATTAAAGTGGACCGGATGGAGTATTAGACCTTTATTATATATTGTGCAAGGTTAAGTGTCCGTTTGGATTGGTTTAAAAAAAGTGGCTTTTCAGCAAAAACAACTTTTAAGCTTGCTTGTTTTAAGCAGTTTTTAACTTATTTTAAACATTTTTTAACCTTGCCAAACACTGAAAAAAATTAAAAAGAGTTTCAAAGCTGATTTGACCAGCTTAAAAATCAATTCAAACACTCTCTAACATTGATGATACTTTTTTTCCGTCCAATGTTCGATATTCGTCTTAGGATCCAACTAATTTAAAGTGCTTGCTATCAAATGTAACTGCATTCTCAAGATTCGAACCCCAAAAGCTTGAGTTAAGGATGAAGAGTTAATTATCACTTCGCCACAACCTCTGATAGTAATGATGATACCTAAGTTAATATTATTGGGGACGTAATAATGATGATTGCAGCATATATATATATGCGCTAATGTGCTTAATCATATGCATAAATCACACTTCACATGGTAATTGCAGACTATATGTATAGATCCCATATGTATAAACCTTTTCTCCAAATGGTCCCCCCCAAAAAACTCCACAACGCCATAACAGCAGAACGACTTTGCTTCCTTTTGTACTATAATACTAATATTTTCTTCTTTTCTATCCTCAGTAAGCTTTCGGCTATTCATAATCCACTTTTAAAGATTGCAGAATCTTACTTAATCCTAAGAAAATATTGTTACATCGGGTATTGGCTCATGATTAATTGATTATCTGTATAGGGTTGTAGAGGGTCCACGAGCTGACCATCGGTCCAAGCAGTGGAAACTACACTGTATAGATAGGTGTATATGTTGTTTGACAAAAAAATATTGAGCTCTTGGTTAAACTGATTAATAATGAAACAAAGGGTGAATCTTAATTAAATATAATAAGTTCTAGATCAAATATTGTTGGATATCGGTAAAATAAACGGCATTTAAGAGCATTAAATAGCTGGTTTGTAGTCAGAGATTATCAAAGGATATTACAATATGAACAAGTAATAAATATTGATAATGACAATAAATGTAATAAGAAAGAGTCTAACACCCAATTATTGTATGATTTGGATGGTTCTTTTTCCTGGCAGCGACGTGGAAGGATGAGAAGTATAGGTGGATAAGGAATCTTTGAATCTTGTGAACAAAGATTCAACAACGTGTACTTCAATAAAATAATCAGTGAACAAGACAACTTTCGTATATCTTTTCTAGTCAGCCTTTTACAATATATCCTTGTCCAAAAGTGCAAGAGATCCCTTTTTGGTCTCCATCTCTTCCTAAGAGATATTTCTAAGAAACCCTAAAAAGTACAAAATAAGGAATATCCAAAGGAATATTCCTTGTGTCCACTTCTGAACTTTTCCTACCGTTATTTCTTTACCCTAGCTGCCTGTCCTCGACAATAGTCTTCTCAAAGACGGCTTCCCGCTATTACTCCGTGGTCGACCCCGTCCTCGATCCTGTTTATCTACCGTTACCAAGTCGCCAAATTTAGGCCAATACAGTTAGTCCCTCAGCTTGTTGAGGTCGTGGCTTGGCATGCCCTCGATAAGCGGACCTGGTTCGTGTCCGTTTAGAAGAAATTTGATTGTGTTAAATAAATCGAATTGGGCGAGGTCGAGAAAACGGCGTAGCCAACAAGGCTGCGGTCGGTGTGGCTGATGCGAGGTGACGTTATGGCCACACGTGTCATCATTACATGTCTTCCCGATGCAGCATCTGCATGTCTACCGCTTCAATTTTGGTGCCATTGACGGGTCTTTGTTTCGATTCTCGTGCCACCCAACCCTATAAATAGGTGGGGGTTTCATTTTTCGGAAGTTTTCCCCATTCCTTACTTTGCACGAGTATTGTTTTTCTCTGATCTTCTTCTCCAATTTCTGTTTTCGATTTCTCGTAGCTTCTTCAGTTCTAGTCCTTTCTTTCTAGACCAGTTGTTATCTCCTTCGTCAGACTTTGTTGCATACTTTTCATTGCTGAAATATGTCACAATCGCCTCACGTTCATGACGAGGTTTTCGATGCCACTCCATTATCTGTGGGCCTTCCTCCAGGTGGTGAGGAATTTATGACTGAAGAGGATGAAAGCTTCCCTACCGCGGAGGAGATAGTCCCCAAAAACCCTTTGGTTAGGAATGATTTTCCAAAGGAGCCTGCTCCTGCTCCTCCTCAGAGACTTTCTGAGACGGGACCGCCTCACATAGCCGACCTCTGATCCAAATATCGCATTTCTCCCCACGTCGAAATTGATCAGGCCGGAAGCGACATTGTGGAGATTCATCGACTCGGATATTGTGCCTTCTATGTCTATCTGTTCTTGATTGGCTATGCTTTTCCTCTCCTTCCGCTAGAGGAGGAGTTTTGCCAATTTTACAATGTTTTCCCGGCACAACTCTCTCCCTATTTGTATAAAGTTTTCTTGATGCTGACGAAGTATGCAGAGTTGGCGGGCTGTGAGGTCGATGTTCGCCACCTGCTGCATCTGTTTTCTCCTAATTTTTATAGAGGTACTCTGATACACCTACGACATCGTGGGACCAGAGGGTGGGTGGTCGGGATGGACGACAAAACGAATCGGAAGTTATGGCATAAGTACTTCTTCATCAAGACCGAGCACCTGGTAGCGGACCCGATTGGGTTTCCCGAGTAGTGGAACTATAATTGTAAGTGTCTCACCGTATGCTCGTTATCGTTGAGCATATCTGGCATGGCTTTGCGGGTAAGTGCTTTTTAATGTTAGGATCTATTTCGCATGTGTAGTTTGCTCATACTGACTCCTTTCTTTTTCATGTTAGACTCTTATCATGGGGATCGAGCGTGACCGGCGGGAGGAGCGGAGGACGACTATCTTTAAGAAGGTGACCTCCAAGTATAAGGAGTACCGTACTAAGCACCGAATGTTGGCCGACGTCTTTACCCAGGATGCCAAATTTTAATCGCTTCGTGACGGGCTTAAATAGAAGGATGATGAGTTGAAGAAGAAAGATGAGGAGCTAAGAGAGAGGGATGATGAGCTAATTAGAGCCATCGATATGTACAGTGAGCTTGAGGCAGCTCTAAAGGCCAAGGAGGATGAGCTCGAGGTGAGCAAGGGGTGATGGCTGAGAATGCTGACCTTCAAGCGCAAGTGGTGTCCTTAACGGCTGAACTCGAGCAGAAGGAGGCGAGGGATGTCGATATAAGGGGTGAGGTGAGCGCCAAGGTCGACGAATTAAGTCGCACCGAGAAAGGCAGAATGGCCTCTATGGCTAAAGCGGCGGCCTTAAAAGATACTCTCCGTGTTTGTAGGTCTGAGCGGTATAATGAGATGGAGACATCGGCGCTTAAGGTGGCGAGGTTAGAGGAACAAATCTAGGGTTTGAAGGCGGAGCTGTCTGGGTTGAACGAGCAGGTCATTGTCTTGAAGACTGAGGAGGTACGACAACAGTCACAACCATCTATGTCTCATACTTCTACTGATCCTGGTGTGCGGCGAGAGTTGTACGAGAAGTGGGTTCACATCGAGGCTCAATTTGACGTGTATAAGTCTTTGAAGGCCGTTGGGAAAAATTTCGAAGCAGAACTTGAGGGCGTCCATGTCAAGGCACGTGTGGCCCGTGAAGCTTGTGGTTATGCCCCTGGTACGCCTAGTGGGGATGACGACGACGAAGCGGATAGGCTCGCTTCTGATCCTTGGTATGATGATGAGTACGCCGATGGGGATGATGCGGCGTGAAGCTATTTGTACTTAGTTTTTGCTTTGTTTTGCTATTTTTGTGAGGACGTTCTCAAACCCCTCTGTAAAAAGTTGTAATTTGACAATTGAAATGGAATGATTTCCTTTTGCTATGTGTTTCCGAGTTCTCGTTCTCTTTTTTTTTGTTTGCTATGCAGTGAAGTCCCTGACTTTTGGGCTGTTTACATGTAGTGTTTGAGCAAAGTCGAATGTAAGGTATTTCGAGCGAGGTCGAATATGAAGTAATTCGAGCGAGGTCGAACGTAAAATAATTCGAGCGAGGTCGAATGTCGAATAATTCGAGCGGGGTCGAATGTTGAAAAATTCGAGCGAGGTCGAATGTAAAGTAATTCGAGCGAGTGGAATGTCAAAAAATTCGAGCAAGGTCGAATGTAAAGTAATTCGAGCAAGGACGAATGTAAAGTAATTCGAGCGAGTTGGGTATCAAAAAATTCAAGCGAGGTCGAATGTAAAGTAATTCGAGCGAGGTCGAAAGTAAAGTAATTCGAGTGAGGTCGAATGTATGGTGTAAAAAGACTTGGTGGAGAGTAAAGATGCTGCTTTATTTCATTCATTGGAGAATATTACATGTTTCTGTTTGTTTCGTACATATACTAGAGAAGTTCCTGTGTACCTAGTCCCATCATCGTTCGGCCTAGAGAAGTAGTCGGCAGGCGGGCCGATGAACTATACTTGAACTTCAAGACTTCCCCTTTGTTTCCTCATTAAAAACCTCCCCGAGAAAACTCAATTGGGAAAAAACCTGGGTGAGGAAAAAAGAGTACAACTTAAGGGGCGTCTGTTTTCAGAAGTTGAAGTATTTGAGGTGGCGACGTTCTAATTATTTTGTAGTAGCTTTCCCTCTATTGTTTCTAGTTGGAATGATCCTTTGTTTGCTGCTGCCGTGATTTTGTATGGTCCGTCCCAATTGGTTCCTAGTTTGCTTTCTCTTGAATATTTGCTTGCCTATGTTTTGGCCTTGAGTACATAGTCTCCGACTTTGAGTGGTCGTACTTTAGCTTTTTTGTTATAGTACCAATCTGCTTGTTGTTTTTGGGATACCATTCTTATGTAAGCCATGTCTCTTCGCTTCTCTACTTCGTTGAGGTCTTGTTTCCTGTTCTCGTCATTGTTTGGTCCGCTTTCATTAGAGTATCTCAAACTGGGTTCCCCGACCTCGACTGGTATCACGGCGTCAGTCCCGTAGACTAATGAATATGGCATTTCTCCTGTGCTTGTTTTTGGCGTGGTATAATATGCCTATAGTACTTCTGGTAGTAACTCCGGCCATAGTCCCTTGGCATCCTCAAGCTTTTTCTTCAAGATATTCAGTATTGTTTTGCCTGAGGATTCGGCCTGGCCATTTCCGGCAGGGTGATATGGCGTGGAGAGTATTCGTTTGATGTGCTATTTTTCGAAAAATTCGGCGGTCTTTCTTTCGATGAATTATGGTCCGTTGTCGCAGCTGATTTCTTTAGGGATACCAAAGCGGCATATGATGTCTCTCCATATGAATGTGATAACTTCCTATTCGCATATTTGGGTGAACACACCTGCTTTTACCCACTTGGAAAAATAGTCAGTTAAAACTAAAAGAAATCGTGTGTTACCTTGCCCTGCTGGAAGGGGCCCAACAATGTCAATTCCCCATTTGATGAGCACCAGGTATGCCAGGAAGCATTCGCCAGGTTCTGCCATACTGCCTTAGTTCTCTCAAGGCCTCGATGCATTCTGAATTCCATTGGAGTCCATTGTGCTTTTTGAGCACGTTAAAGAATTTGTGGCACCTGTCAGATGATCGTGAGATAAACCTCGACAGGGCGGCTATACGGCCCGTCAGCTTTTGCACATATTTCTTGCTGGTTAATACTTTAGGTATTCCCTCAATGGCTTTAATTTGGTCGGGGTTGATCTCGATGCCTCTTTGTGATACCAGAAAATCGAGGAATTTGCCCGAAGTTACGCCGAAGGTGCATTTTTCGGGATTCAGTTTCATGCCATATTGCCTTAGTATACCTAATGCCTCTTTCAAGTGGTCGATGTGATCTTCCTTCATTTTTATTTGACCAACATGTCATCGATGTAAACATCCATTGTTTTGCCGAGTTGTTCCTTGAACATCTTGGTTACCAACCTTTGATAAGTCACCCCTACGTTCTTTAACCCAAATGGCATGACTCTGTAACAGTATGGGTGATGAAAGTGGTCTTTTCCTGGTCCTCCTCCTCCATGAGGATTTGGTTGTAACATGAGCAGGCATCCAAGAAGCTCAACAACTCGTGTCATGCTGTTGCGTCGATGAGCTGATCGATATGAGGCAACGGAAAGGAGTATTTCGTGCATGCCTTGTTTAGGTCTGTGAAATCCACGCACATTTTCCACTTCCCGTTTTTCTTTTTCTTTTTACCATAACTACATTGGTGACCTATTGGGGGTATTTTGATTCTTGGATGGAACCGTTGGCAAGTAGCTATCCGCCTCATCACTGGCAGCCTCATTGATTGCGACGTTGAATTTTCTTCTTACTTGTCGCATTGGAGGGTATAGTAGATTGACATTCAACTTGTGTGTGGCAACGTCTTTTGGGATACTTGGCATATATGCATGGGAGAAAGCGAACAAATCAGTGTTGTCAATTAAAAATTTGTGAAAATTACATAGTTCTGAGAGTTTATGGCTGATGTAGCCCTTTTTCTTGTTGTCGTTGTTATCTAGTTGGACGGGATCGAGGTCTTCTAACGTTGACCCTGCGGCTTCCCCGATGTCGGGGTCCCTGATGACGTCTTTTGGTGTGTCGAGTTCGGCCCCCCAATTTGATAATTGCTATGCTTCTAAGTCTGTTCCTTTTAGCTGTTGAGTGTTTGCACAATCTTGAGCGATGCGATAACATTCTTGGGCTGTGCATTGTTCGCCTCGGATGATCCCCCAGGGATAAGGGAACTTGATTACTTGATACAGGATGGATGGGATGGCCCTCATGGTGTGTATCCATGGTTGCCCTATGATGGCATTGTAAGTTGTGTCCTGGTTCATGACATGGAATGTTGTTTCTAGGGTGACACCCCCGTCCAGAATGGGTAGCATTATCTCTCCTGAGGTTCGCTCAACTACATTATTAAAACGTGTTAGTGTTATGCAACTTGGTACTATCTTGTCCCCGAGTCTCATTTGCGTGAGAACTCGAGGGTGGATAATACACGTGCCGCTTTCGCCATCTACCATTATTCTTTTTACATTAGTATCCAAAATATGTAAAGTAATGACAGTAGCATCAAAGTGGGGGAAAGTCAAACCATGGGTATCTGAATTATTGAAGATGATACTGTCTTCAAGGTCATCATACCGTTCATGGGTGATCGACCGTTTCAGTTTATGTGTGGTGGTAAACTTCACGTGGTTGATTGCTGCTTCATCGCCTTCGTTGACGATCATTTGGATGATGCGGGCGGGGGAGGGTGGCTTTGGAGGGCCTTGGTGTTGTTCTCGTCCGCGACCGAAGTTGGTTCGTTCCCGGTCGCTCATCAGCTCCTTCAGGTGCCCTTGGTTCAGCATGTTCACCACTTCTTGCCGTAGGGCTATCTAGTGTTCGGTTTTGTGACCCCGCTCCTGGTGAAATTCACATAGGACGTTCGACTTTCGGGTACTTGGGTCGGACTTCATTTTTTGTGGCCACTTCACCTTTGTTCTAAGCTTCTCTAGTGCATACACTATTTCTAAAGGGGAAACACAAAAATTGTGAGCAGATAAGAGTGGAGGCATACCTCTTTCATTTCGCTGAGTCCCTATATGCGGCCTAGACGATCCTTCTGCATGTCGGGGAGATGATAGAATACTTGTTCTGACATAGGGTTGATGCCTGTCTCGATTGAGGCATGGTCCTTACTGATCTCTACGACCGTCATTACGATGATCTTTCCTTGACTCTGTTTGAACTGATGTTAACTGCTGGGTTGGACCATTAAGGTCATCCTCGTCTGCTCTAACCTCGGCGCAGTAGGCATTGTGAATTTCTTCCCAAGTGGTGGGAGGGTATTTCATGAGCCTTCTCAATAATTTTCTGGTCGCTTTCGACCCATTCCTGTTTAACCCATTTTGGAAAGCTGCCACCGCCATCCCTTCTAATACATTTGATAAGCTCATTCTTACCCTGTTAAATCGAGCGAGGAAGTCCCTGAGTCCCTCGCCAGGCGTTTGTCTAATAGCGAATATATCATTTACCCTGGCCTCCGCCTTCTTAGAACACTGCATGCTACATCATAAATAGTTGAATGACTAGACCTCTTGTTAAGAAGACTTCCTATGAGTTACTTAAAGGAAGAAAGCCAAATATATCCCACCTTAGGGCATTTGGATGCAAGTTCTTTGTGCACAATAATGGAAAAGACTCCCTAGGTAAGTTTGATCCAAGAAGTGATGAGGGAGTATTCTTCACATAGTAAAGCTTATAAGATATATAATAAAATAACTATATATGTAGAAGAAAGTGTACATGTGGTTTTTGATGAAACTAACATTCTTTCTGAGAGACAGGAATATGAAGATGGAGCAATTGGGCTGGTAAGAAACTTAAATGAAACCACAGCCCAGACTGAAGCTGCAAGAGGAAGGCACATGTTCTTATACTCAGGAAAACCTGACTGGGGGAACTAAACAAAGAGGAACTGAACCTCAAACCTCGATGAAACCTGTCCATGAACATGTTCCTCAGAAACAAAACATTGGAGGAACATCTAGGGGAAACCAGCTGGTTGTGAAACCTTTATAAGTACCAAAGTTCTCATCCTATTGAGAACATAATTACTGGTCCAATCTCTAAAATCAAAACCAGATCTTCTTTGAAGAATCTTTGTGCTTTTGATGCTTTTCTATCTCTTATTGAACCTAAGAATGTTACTGAGGCTTTGTTGGATGCAGACTGGGTGAATACAATGTAGGATGGACTCAACCAATTTGAGAGAAGTCAAGTTTGGCATCTGGTACCAAGACCCAAAGACAGATAAGTAATTGACATTAAATGGGTCTTCAGAAACAAACTTGGTGAAGATGAAACAATTACAAGGAACAAGGCAAGATTGGTGATTCAAGGGTATAGTCAAGAGGATGGCATATACTATGATGAGACTTTTTCTCCATTTGCAAGATTGGAAGCTATTAGACTCCTTATAGCCTTTGGTGCTTACATGGAATTCACTCTCCATCAGATGGATATCAAGAGTGCCTTCCTCAATGGCTATCTAAAGGAAAAGGTGTTTGTTACGCAACCTCCGGGCTTTTAAAGAAAGGAATGTCCTGATCATGTGTACAAGCTTGACAAAGCACTTTATGGGCTCAAGCAGGCTCCAAGAGAATGGTATGAAAGATTATCAAAATTCCTACTTGAGTATGGCTACAAGAGAGGTAAAATTGACAACACCTTATTCTTGAAGGAAAAAGGTAAAGATCTCTCGGTAGTTCAGATATACATTGATGATATAATCTTTGGAGCAACTACTGATAAGCTAAGTAAAGAATTTGCTAAATTAATGGGGAGTGAATTTGAAATAAGCATGATAGGTGAGCTTAATTTCTTTTTAGGCTTACAAATTAAATAAAACTTAAATGGAACTATGATCCATCAACAAAAATATGTGAAAGAGTTGCTTAAAAGTTTTAAAATGGAAGATTCATAAGAAATCGATACTCCTATAGCAATAGCCACAAAATTGGATATAGATGAACCTCGTTCATCTGTTGATCAGAAATTTTATAGGGGAATGATTGGTTCTCTTTTATATTTCACTACTAGCAGACCTGACATTATTTTCAGTATTGGCCTTTGTGCTCGATAAATCCAAATGAGTCTCACTTGACTGCTGTCAAGAGAATCTTGAGATACTTGAAAGGCACCACTGACCTTTGTTTTTGGTATTCAAAAGGTAGTAATTTCAACATAGTGGGATATGCTGATACTGATTATAGAGGTTTTCTAGTGGATCGAAAGATCACCTCAGGTATGTCACACTTTCTTGGTTCATGTCTTGTGTCTTGGGCTACCAAAAAGCAAAATTCTGTGGCCTTATCTATTGCTGAAGCTGAGTATGTTGTTGCTGCGTCATGTTGTGCTCAATTATTGTGGATCAAACAACCATTAATAGATTTTGGAATTGATGTAAGTTGTATCCCTATATTCTGTTATAACACTAGTGCCATTAGCATGACCAAGAACCCGGTTCATTATAATTGAACTAAGCACATAGATGTTAGACATCATTTTTTGAGGAACAACTATGAGAAGGGTTTGATCACTGTGGAATTTTGTGCTACTGACAAGCAAATAGCTGACATATTCACAAAAGCTCTAAGTATAGATCACTTTGAAAGGAGCATGTTAGAATTAAGCATGATTAAGATCACCTAAAAAGAACCAGTTCTAACTCAAATATTGGTTAGAAAATTGTGAATTTTTGTACATAATTAGATTATATTTTACTCAGTCTCATACTTCCATAAGTATACTATTGTTCAATATGCTAATATGACTCATTAATCTCTAATGATAATATCTTTATTTTATAGAAAAATTCAAACTTACACAAGAGATTTTTCAGTGAAGAACCTAGTTCATCAAGATCACTTGGTACGTATTCTCCACTCTGCATAATTTGAAATAATTATATTTGGTTCATGATTAAGAGAAGAGTCCCATTTAATCCTAAATCCTTTTGAACTTATCAGTTATGAAAATGAATAAGTTTCGTTCAAAAAGGGAGTCCAAACCGCATTAAGCGCCTAGACTCTAGGGAACCTCTCCAACGTCTTTTCAAAATAGAAATTCGGTTTGATTAGACTTCTGAGAGACTACTGTTACCCAATTAAACACTCCTCTTTAAATTGATTAGGATTAGTGACTTCTTCACTTAAATTTTTCAAGCCATCAAAATACTCTCCATTTTCTCTCATCATCCAAACACACTCAAACTCACTTTCTTTTCTTGCTCCCAAACACAGAAATGGCTTACACCTCTGATAATACCTCATCACCACCCAAGGAAACCTCACCCACACCATCTGATACACCTTCAACTACTCCCATCTCTAAGAAATAAAGGGTAAAAATGATGAATCATTCAAGTCTGCAACTGAGGGGGAAGAAATTATTTCTTCTGAGACAGAGTAGGTAACGTCTGGCCCTAAAGTTACTCCTGAAACTATTTTTAAGTTGCTAAGAATTTGGAGACTAGGTTTGTACTAGTAGGATCTATGGCAGGTGCTGAAACTACTGAGTCTGTAAAGGTGGGTGGTAAAAATAAAAAGAGAGAGATGGTGCTCGAAATGCTATGAGGGGAATGGAAAAAGGAGTGGCTGAATCTTCACCCTCTGCTATTGGTTTAACTAAAGAATTAGGTGCTATGGTAGTTTGGAGTGAGGAATCTGCTGGAGAAGAAGAGAGTGTGAGAGAAATAGGGGGAAATGGGTCTGGAGAAGCTGTTTATAGGTTAGTTCGATTAGGGAAGGATATTGAAGAACCTATTCCATCTGAACAGGAAACCCTCGTTGATCTCCTGAAAAGGATGACTGACAGTTACAATATCAAGAAGAAAGGAATTTCATGAGTGAAAATCCCTAGTATTGGTACTGTTAGGGCAAACAAGAAGAAAAAGGTTGTCTCTTCTATCCCTGTAGAGACTCCTCCCACAATAGGAAGAGCTACAAGGAGTCAGAAGAAACAGAGTGAGGCTGAACTGGAAAAGGCCTTAGAAGAAAGTAAGAGAAAATCTATTGCTAAAGTAAAGAAGAAGGTGGCTGAGCATGTTAAGGCAGTTGCAATTAATGAGATGGACTTGGTCCTTCAGGATGAAGATGAGACAGAAGAAGTGGAGACTGTGACTCTTAAAGCTAAGAAAGCCAAGACTTCCACAAAGAAGTCTGTTTCAAAGACAAAGTCTGTTGAACCATCTACTTTAGCTAAAAAAACCAGGTCTGCATTGAAATCAAGAAAAGTGAAAATTGTGGAGGAAGAAGAATGGAGTGGAGAGGAAGAATAAGATGATTCTAATGCTGAGAAGGACAATATGGTTAAATTTGGAAAGAGAACTATCTTGAAAGGCAGACTCCTCAGTGACTTGGAGGAGAAAAGAATGGTAATGCTTCTGGAGAAGTTATAGTTGCAAGGCTGGAAGGACATGATCCTTCAAGTGGATGGAAGGTTGGCCAGAACTGAGATTGTGGAGTTCATGGCTAACTGTGAGATAAAAGATGGTAGGGTCACCAATGTGGTCAATGGGGCGACAATGGCTTTTGATGATAAAGAACTGGGAGAAGTCTTAAGTGTACCTACTGAAGGGTACAATGATTATAAGAAGCTTAAATGTCCAAGTCTAGAGAATGTCCCTACTGCCCTTGCCATTACTCGGAAGTTTGGTGACAATGAAGAGGAACTTGAGCCCAAGGCTATTTACAAAAGTGAGATGAAGCCACCCTACAAAGTGTTGTTCGAATTTGTTAATAAATATGTGTTGCCAAAGAATAAAAGGAGGCACATTACTACATTCATGGACATAGTCCTTATGGAATATTTGGACAGTGGGAGGCAAATCAATTGGCCTGGATTTATCATCCAGCTTCTTGACAGGGTTCTAAATGGCATCAAGACTCATGCCATACCCTATGAGTTTATTATCATAGTTGTACTTGCACATTTCAAGGTGCCTATCAAGAAATGGGAAGTTGGTACAATCAAGGATTATTTTGGGGCAAACACTCTAACTGCTTGTGACTATAAAGTTCAAACCACTCCCAAAGAACCTGGTTCATCCAAAAAAGTACCAGTGAATAGCAAAGTGCGAGCTTTGGTGCAAGAAAGTGGGGCTAAGGATGCTGAGATTGATAGGCTGAAGAAGAGGTTGGATGAAGTGGAGACTGAGAGAGATGCTCTCAGAGCTGAGCTAGCAAAAGAGAAGGAGAAGAATGATGGCATTCTTTAGGATATGCTGAAACTGCTCCAAGCCAAAAACGAAGAACCTGGTCCTTTCCATCCTTAAGACTCCTAGCCTAGTGTAGATCAACTAGTGACCTATTTCGAGATTTTTTTTGTTTCTTTTGCTCATGATCCTGTGTTCTTATTTCTTTTTATGCTTTGTGGTAGGATCTTATCAATCAATAAAATTCAGTGCCTTTTGCTCTAACTGTTTGTTGATATTTCTTAGCTGGCTAATATCCTTAGATTGATAGATAATGCTTAAATCCATGATTGCATTTGAAGTAGCCCTAGTGGCCATGAGTAATTTCTATTTAAATATAGTTATCTTACATAATTATGCAATTTTTCGATGATGCCAAAAGGGGGAATTGGGTTGTGCTTTTGCTTTGGACTGTGATGTTTATAACCTAATGAACTTGGTCCTGGATGATTTGTGTCTTTAAAATGGAAAGTGTTCTAATAGTGTGTTGATGTTGAGCTGAGTTAAAACAGGTTTCATGCTTATGAAAAGCACGAAGTTTGTCATCATCAAAAAGGGGGAATTTGCTCATCATCAGAAAGGGGGAATTTGTTGGCCTGAGTAAGGTTTTTTTGATGATTGACAAAGGAACACATGCATGAACCAGATCCATAGACAGTGTACCCAAGTGACAGACAGAATCAAGCAAAAGGCTTTTACGAGAAAGGGATAAGTATAAGTGGTATATCTGATATTCCCTGAATGAAAATGTTAGATATTTGATAAAGAGCAGGACTCCTTGCTTGAAGAGAACTCTATCCAAGATAAGGAAAGAGTTTGAAGTTGACTAGAACTCTTCTACCAAGGAAGAGTAAAGCATTAGAACTCTAGTTAATCTTTATTTAGTAACTCTATATATATCGGTTGTGTTCTCTTTTATAGGTGATTCACACATACTGAAGTTAAGCACGAATTAATAGCAAAATAGCGAGGCATTTTGTGAGCAATTCCAGCAATATTTAAGAGTGCGATCCTGAAGCTACACGAACCAGATTAAAGAATCAGCTCCATGAAGAGTTTCATCTGTCTTTCGTTATTTCTAGTTCAAAGTGTAGTAGGCATTTTGAGTTGTACCTTTCAGTTTTCTAAGAAACAAATTATACTAGGTACTTGAGTTATGTCTTTCAAGTTAGAGTTAACTTGAAGTAGTCGCAACAGCTAGTAGCGTGTTGCTATAAGGGTTAGAGTTAATCCTTAGGTTTGCAAGAGGATGTAAACTCGAGTTGTATTATTCAAGTTAGAGTTAACTTGAAGCAGTCGCAACAGCCTGTGGCTGGTTGCTATAAGAGTTAGAGTTAATCCTTAGATTTGCAAGAGTTTGTAAACTTTGTTGTTGGCTCAGAGTTATGGTGAAGTGTTTGGAGAAAATCCTACTGGATAGTAGGTCGTGGTTTTTTCACCTTTTGAGTCGGGGTATTTTTCACGTAAAACTACTTGTGTTATTTACTTTCTACATTTATTATTCCACAACAGTAGTATAAGGAACACATAGAAGAATCAAGTCCTTCTATAATCTGTGCACGCGAAAAATTGGACACCACACAAATTATCCCCCTCCCCCCTCTTGTATGGTATTGAAGTATAAAACATCAAGAACATAAACCAACTTCAATTGTGATCAAGTAGATTAAGGAGATGGAATAATATAAATATAAACAATCAACCCATATGAGTAGAAACTGAAATTTGCACTTTATGAAACAACATTGACTAATATTGATTAATGAAACAATTAAACAAAGAAGATATACATATTCATTCACAAAAAACATTCTTAATTTCTTCTAACAACATTTAAAATAAAAGAAGTAACAATGATATGGAATAATATAGATACTAATACTATCAAAACCAACATGAGTGAAAACTGATACTGCAATTAGAAAAATTAATGACACAATCAAACAGAGAGTATGCACATATTTATTCACAAAGAAACATTCTTTATTATGGTAAGTTTATACTAAAAGAATAAAACAAGGAGATGGAAATGGAATTATCAGATCCCACATGACGAGAAACTCAAAATTGCATTAGACGAACCAACATTGATCAATTAAGCAACCAAACAAAGAAAACCACATATTCATTGGTATGAAAGAACATTTCTTTCTTTTCACATGATAAGTTTTTAAAGGAAAGGGTATTTATTAAAATCAAAGAATGCTATTGAGAGTATTTATTCAACGAGTTTACGGATTCTACGATTACAAAGACTTTTCCTTATGACTAAATCTAGTCACAACATAAACTCAACGAGTTTACGGATTTATAAGAGGATTCCTAATTAGAATGCTTTTAGGTAAGTGGTTTAGGAGATACAATAAGTACAATAACAAGGTTACAACTCAACTAGGACATCGACAATCTATCTTTTAGGAACTGGTCTGTAGTGGCGTTCAACCTTGTTCTTCAAGCTTGTGAGGATGATTTCTCTGTTTTTTGCAAGAGGCTTGAGTAAGAAACAGAACCCTTCTAGTGATGTCTTTTGTATAAAGATCATTGGGTACATCTTGATCACATCACTTGAAATGATGTGAGTACTTTGTTTAGTTAGAGAATGAGTGGGCTATCAATGTAATGCAGTGCGGCAGAAACAGTGCCATCTGTTACTTCACTTCCAGCTGTGTCCAAATGACTTTGTACTGCTATGAGGAAACCACAAGAGCATTAGGTCTTTATTTTGGTTCCTAGCTCCTGAAGTTGTAGCAGTTCACCTTTAGTTGGAATCTATTTAAAGTGATGCAGCAATCCAAGTAGATCAGGTTCCCTATCTGGTTCTTAACAGTAAGGTGTTAGATCATCAAAACATAAGGCAAAAGTAGTTAAGATCTATCAATTTCCTTCTTTTTGATGATGGCAAACTTAAACAATCATGAGTAGGAATTGGGGCGGTAAAAACCAGTTTCAAAGAGTTCCCCCTGAGACTATGACTTATATTATTTTCTTTTCAAAGAGTGATAGAGCATAAGAACCAGTTCCCCAATGTGTTTCCCCCTTAGTCCTATATTATTTTTCCCCTTTTTGGCATCATAAAAAAGAACAATAGCACAAAGAAGTCCAGCGAAGCTAACTCATGCCACATATGTGCACACAATCATGAGAAAGAATAGAATACATTGAGAATGTACTAGACATAATAAAAGAGGATTCATATTAATAAAAATTTAATATGAATCTGCCTTTTGAAAAAGGAAGAGGCAACATTGGACTTGTTCACAGGAGCAGTAGTAGTACATCCCAACTATGAAAAAGTACAAAAAAACATCTACCAACCATCAACAAAGAAACAAAAAAAAACAATATATCCAGAAAACTGGTCACTAAAGGGGCTGTTAGGGGGCACTAGGAGGAAAAGGCTTGGAATCTGCAACAACTGTCGGGAGAACAAGGTCTATTTGGGTGTTTTTCGATTTTTGCTCGTTGAGCAGTTCAGCCTTCAGGTTCTCAACTTGCGCCCTGAGATCAACATTTTCCTGGATTAAATGGACTACCTCATCATTCGACATGGGAACCGCTCGGGCTTGCTGACCTTCCAGGATAGCATTCCTGGCCTTCAACCGACGAATTTCCTCAGTTGCACTGTTCTGGGCATTGATGAGCTGAGACAGAGTTGATATACTTCCTACCCCCCATACTTCTCAATACACTCGCACTCTTCCAAGGTTTTTTGTGAAAATGTCTACTTTTGGGTCCCTACATTACCTGTTCCTAATGGAACCTTAAAGAACTTGAACACCGGAGTAAGCAAGAATCCATAGGGAAGCCCATGATTACCGTCCTTGAAATTGGAAACCTTCTGCATGTGTTCAATCATTATGGCAGGCAGACTCACATGGTTAAAACCGTCCAGTTGCTCCATTAGGAATAGGTCAGATTTTGAATTCACATACCTCCTTTCTGCTCGAGGCAACAGTACTTGTTAACCAACTCAAATAGCAGCTGGTAGACAGGAAGTAGTGCTTTCTTATGGATATGGTCCCCTTTCTGATTAGCATTGTCTTTCACCACTACATTTTGGAAGTTATACTGACAAACATCTCGGACACTCGACACCCCAACTGTAGGAACTTTCAAGATCTCTCCAAGCAATTTCACGTCAAAGACGATATCTACCCCATTGACCAAAGCACAGACATGGTCAGTATCAACTGGAAAGAGACTGTCGAAGAAACTCTGTACCTCCTCCTCATACACTTTAGGTACATCAATGTAAAATAGATGCACCCATTGTTGAAACTCCACCATTTCCAGAATTTGGCGCATTCCGGCCATCTCAGAGATTGTTGGGTCAAACGTAGGACCCATCAAAACTTTTTGATTCCTCAGGCGCTCAGAGCCAAGGCAGACTTCACTTTTCATCTTCTTCCCAGAACTAGGTTCTTCACCAGTTTAAGACTTGCATTTCTTAAGCTTTTCTTCACTGACTTTGCCTTTTCCCTTGGACTTGACTAGTACATCCCCATCACTTACTACCTCCTTCATCTTGGACTTAGATGTTGACCCTTTCTCCATTAAAACAGGCTCAGCCTTTTTTGATGACCGCCTAACAAGGGAAACAGGTTCCTCATGGGTTCCATCTTCCACCTCGACTACAGGGATAGCCTCATCACTTACAAGTATACCATCCTTCACCAACTTTCTTCTTTTCTTCTTACTACTTTTCTTGCTCTTTTGGAGTGCGAGTCGTAGGCCACTTTGACTTGTATGCTGGTAGTAGGTCGCTTGATTTCAAACTCAGGGGTGGAGACAACCCTTCACTTATTTATGAATGCATCAAGGGCCACGTTGTCCAGGTCTTCTTAATCACTAGATCGCATTTCAGGTGCTTGAATTTCTAGGGGCACAACATCGAATGCAGGAACAACACTGTCCTGGGGATGAGAGTCCTGACCTGGGTCCTCCGGAGAGGGATCAGGTTCCTCATGTAATGCCCCAGTAGTGTATGCTACTGCATCCCCTTCAACAACCATAATGGCCACTTCTTCCCCCACACTTTGAGACTCATTTTTCTGGGAGGTGATTTCATGCAATATCCCATCATCGGATACTACAAACACAGTTACAAAATCCTTATCTTCTTTAACTAGTGCTTCCACAACCATGGAATTGGCAGCAACGATGGCAGAACCTTCCATGAACTCAATACTTTGACCTTGTTCTCCACTTAGGGTTTGACTGGTGGGAACAACAAACGACGGGGAGAACGGAACAACAGTTTCAAGGGTTTCTAAGTTAGGAAGAGATTTGGAGACTGGGGAAGGTGTGACTGCAGTAGTAGGAGTAATAGAGGGTGGCGAAAGCTCAGTAAAAACGAGAGGTTCCATAGATGGGTCAGAGGTAGTTACAGCAGAGGCAGAGAGATCGGAAGTTTTCTCAGCCATTGGAAGAAGAAGTGTGACAATCCTTCCCTTTTGGGTGAATCTAGAGTAGGGCTTATGGTTAGGAAGAGCAGAAGAGAGGGTTTGTTTAAAAGGAAAGGATAATTATGAAGGGAGAGGAATAGGCACCGATTCTGAAACGGCGGTTGGACGTGGAGAATTGTGATGTTTCAGAGGGAGATGGAACGATTTGAATTGAAGGGTCGTGACAGTAGGATCTGAAAAGTTGATGACATGGCAGTTGTATTTTGTACCTTTTTTTTAAGATGTGTATTAAAAAGAATGCACAGAACTACTAACCTTTAGTACAAGAACCTGGTTCTTGATTTTTTTTTTGAAAAGAAACAATCATTTTTATCAGTCATGCACTGCATCTATCGCTTTTATGCTCATCTTGCGTGTTTACCTGCAACGGTATTGAAGTGAGTTAGACAGGGCCAGAAAACACTTTGAGCCAATTATTTCCTTTAGACAGGGCCAGAAAACACTTTGAGCCAATTATTTCTTAAGGATACGAGCCGGCCAAAGAGGAATCAGGTTCTTAATTTGGCCTCAACAATCCTAGCTTTACTTTGTTTCTTTCAAACTATTCCCTACTTAGTTCTTTGGTGAAAATGTCTGCAATTTGATCTTCTATGCTGCAGAACTTCATACATATCAACCCTTTCTCCACATTATCTCTCAAAGAATGATGCCTCACATAAATATGTGTTGTCCTTTTATGTTGAACTGGATTCTTGGCCATGTTGAGTGCACTAGTGTTGTCACATAGAAGAGGCACACTCTCATTGAGTATCCCAAAATCCTCCAGTTGATGCTTGATCCACAGAAGCTGAGCACAACAGGATGCTATAACTACATATTCAGCTTCAGCTGTTGAAAGAGCCACTGAATTTTGCTTCCTTGTACCCCAAGAGATAAGACATGATCCTAAGAAGTGAGCCATTCCAGAAGTGCTTTTTCTATCCACAAGATAACCTGCATAGTCTGTATCAGCATACCCAATCAGATTAAAATTGTCACCTGATGGATAATATAGCACCAGGTCCTGCGTTCCTTTGAAATATCTCAATATTCTTTTGGCAGCCTTCAAGTGAGATTCCTTGGGATTTGATTGAAACCTCGCACACAGCCCCACATTGAAAACAATATCAGGTCGACTGGTAGTGAGATAGAGGAGAGACCCAATGATGCCCCTATAAATTGTTTGATTCACAAGAGATCCAGTTTTATCTATGTCCAATCGAGTGGCAATCGCAATGGGAGTGTCTATCACCTTTGATGCTTCCATGTCAAACCTCTTCAAGAGTTCCCTGATGTATTTTTGCTGACAAATGGAAGTACCCTTTGGGGACTATTTACTTGAAGACTCAAGAAGAAGTTTAATTCCCCCATCATACTCATTTCAAATTCGCTTCCTATAAGTTTTGCAAATTCTTCACATAGAGAATCGGCTGTTGCTCCAAAAATGATATCATCAATATAAACCTGAACAATGAGCAGGTTCCTTCCTTGTTTCTTTAAGAAAAGAGTGTTGTTAATTTTCCCTCTCTTAAAACCATTTTCTAAGAGGAATTTTGACAATCTTTCATACCAAGCTCGAGGAACCTGCTTTAGCCCATATAGAGCTTTGTCCAAATTTGAACACATATTCAGGGTGCTCATGACATTCAAACCCTGGGGGTTGCTTCACATAGACTTCTTTCTTAAGGAGTCCATTCAAAAGTGAACTTTTGACATCTATTTGGAACAAGGTGAATTCCATATGAGAAGCAAAGGCAATTAGAATTCTGATGGCTTTCATGCGAGCCACTGGAGCAAATGTTTCATCATAGTCAATCCCTTCCTCCTGATTGTAGCCTTGGACCACTAGTGTGGCCTTTCCTTATGGTAATTCCATGTTTATTGAGCTTGTTTCTGAATACCCACCTGATTCCTATAATGGTTCTATCTGGGGGTCTGGGTACCAGGTGCCACACACTGTTTCTCTCAAACTGATGCAGCTCATCTTGCATGGCTGTAATCCAATCTGCATCTTTCAAGGCTTCCTTGATGTTTTTGGGTTCTATCTAGGAGAGAAAGGCTGAGAAGGCAATTGAATTTCTGGCTCTTGACCTGGTTTGAACTCCAAAATCTAGAGGAGTGATTATGTTGTCTATAGGGTGAGAGCTTTGATGTCTCCAGTTGGACGTCTGAGGTTCATTCTGAGAGGAGAAAGGTATGTTTGGCTGATTTTCCTATGTCCTTCTCTCAGGTGCCAGTAGAGTTCCCTGAACTATATCAACCACTCATTCTTCAACTTTAATGGTTGTAATTGAAGGGCTTGGTTCTGTTGATGATGAGGCAGCATTGTCTTCATTTGGCTTCTTCACTTGACTCATCATATCTGCTTTTCTATTTGTCATGTTAATGACTTCACTGGGAACAAGTGAGGGTTCTCCATCTTGATCTTCCTTAGCACTCTTCTCAAATGATAGATGCGATTCATCAAAAATAACATGTATACTTTCCTCAACACATTGAGTCCACTTGTTATATATCTTGTAGGCCTTACTTTGAGAGGAGTAACCAAGAAATATTCTTTCGTCACTTTTGGCATCGAACTTACCAAGCTGTTCCTTTCCATTGTTGAGAACATAGCATTTGCATCCAAATGTTCTTAGGTGAGTCAGCTTGGGTTTTCTTCCATTCAACAATTCATACGAGGTCTTGTTCAGAAGTGATCTGATCATGAACCTGGTCACTAAGTAGCAGGCAGTGTTGACAACTTCAGCCCAGAAGTTCTTTGCAAGTCCACTGTCAATCAACATTCTTCTTGCCATTTCTTCTAGAGTTCTGTTCTTCCTTTCTACTACTCCATTTTGCTGGAGAGTTCTGGGAGCTGAGAAGTTGTGAATGATGCTATTTTCATTACAGAATTCATCAAATTTGACATTGTCAAATTCTGTCCCATGATCTGATCTAATGCATACAACTCTAGACTCCATCTTCACCTAGATTTTCTTCACAAAGGCCACAAATACTTCAACAGTTTCATCTTTTGTTATGAGAAACAGAGTCCATATGAATCTAGAGTAGTCACCCACGATTACAAAAATGTATTTCTTTCCTCCTCTACTTTGCACCCTCATAGGTCCACACAGATCCATATGCAGGAGCTCAAGCGGCTTTGAGGTGCTCACATCTCTTTTTGACTTAAAGGAGGACTTTACATGTTTTCCTCTAGCACAAGCATCACAAACTTTTTGAATCTTGAATTGTGACATAGGCAAACCATGGACTAGGTCCTTCTAAATTAGTTTGTTCAGAAGGGAAAAGCTTGCATGGCCTAGTCTTTTGTGCCATAGTTCAGCATCATCGTCAATCGCCTTCAGAAAACTCAGATCATTACTCTATAAAGATTCAAAATCAGCAACATAGATGTTCTTGTATCTTTTGGCCACCAGAACTATTTCACTTGTCACAAGGTCAGTGACTGTACATAATTTGGACAAGCATTTCACCTTGTTTCCTTTATCACAAATTTGAGAAACACTCAGGAGACTGTACTTAAGTCCATTTACATAGTACATATTTTCAGTAGAATGAGTGAGTGACTTTCCAACTTTTCCTACTCTAAGAATGTACCCCTTTTTACCGTTGCCAAAGGATACACTCCCTCCTTGCAGGGCTTTTAGTGAAAGAAAGTCTGTGGTGTTCCCAGTCATGTGTTTCGAACATCCACTATCCATGAACCATTGTTGACTACTTCCTTTCACTGTCCCCTGCACAAGTGATTTGGGTCCCTTGTAGTAAACAAGAGGATGATAAGGGCTCTCTTAGTCTATGCAGGTAATGTGCGTTTTTTGTGAGTGGAACCTGGTCCCTCTTTTGTGGTCACGGTTTCAGCAGCCACTTTGTCTTTCTAAACTGATTGATTCTTGGCCTGGACACCTTCCTTGAAGCGCCCAGTGTTCCCACATTGGGTACAAGGCCAGTTATTAGATACAGTGACACTCTTACTGTGAGGGTTGTGAGGAGTTTTCTCCCTTTGGAACCCTGCTCATTTCCCTTTTTCACTATCATTAGTGAGCAAGGTAGTGGTAGCTTCTGAGGACCAGGTCCACTTTATAGACTTTTCAAGATCATTCATTACTTTTTCTAGATTGGCTTGGAGGAGCTCATTTTTCTCAATTTCAGCACACATCCTACATCTCAACGCTTTCACCTTATCTTCAAGCCTAAGGTATTCCTCACTAACTATCTCCTTTCCTCTTTCAGAGCTTTCAGGTTTTAACTTAGTCCATGGCTTTACTATTGTTTCCCTTTGGTATGCAATTTCTGCCAACAGATCATTCTTTTCTAAGAATTTCAATGGTTTTCTTTTGATCAGTAACTGCAGCCACTAAGTCTTCTCTAGTACGTTCAGATTCTTCTAGTTCTAGGATCAAGGAATCCTTATCCTCCGCAAGAATACAAAAGGCATTAATTAAAACATCAGCTAAACACATGAGTTTTTTTGGAGAATAGGATTTCAGATTTCTCTTAACATCCCTAAAGTTTACCTCTTCGTTGCCATTGTCTTCATCATCATCTGATTGAGCCATCAAAGCAAATGTTGAGTCATATCCAATCTCCTCGCCTTCAACTGCCATCATGGAACTATCACTAGTATTAAGGTTATCTTGTTTTACTTGTGTAGTTCCCTCATGAGCTATTTACAAAGCCTCCCATATTTCCTTTGCAGTGTTGCAGGTAGAGATTCTGTCATACTCTTTAGGTTCCAATCCATATACTAGAATTTTCTTGGCACGAAAATTCTTTTCCATCACTTTCTTGTCTGCTTCAGTGTATTCTTTGCTGGTTTTTTCCATTGAAAATGGGGATTCATCTAGTACCTTGATTGGAACATAAAGACCATCGCAAATGATATCCCATAGCTCACAGTCCTCAGCCATGATGAAATCGTGCATTCTAGCTTTCCACCACCAATAGCATTTTCCATCAAACTTGGGGGGTCGGTATATGGATTGACCTTCTTCAAAATTTAGTGGAGCTGCCATAAGGATCCTTTCTAGGTGTTAGCCTGATAGGAGGAACCCACTCTGATACTAATTGTTAGTTTGTATGGGTCCACCAAATAGTAGAGTACCTGGTCCTCTACAACATTCTACTAAGAGTACTTAATAAAGCAGTAAGTAAATGAGGCAGAGGATTTTTTACGTGAAAAATCCCATACAAAGGGATCAAAAAACCATGACCTACACCTATAGGATTTTAACTTCACTAACTTGTAATCTTACCTATTACAAGCCACTTTACAATAATTCCTATTGCAAAGGATTTACTCAACTAACTTGTGGTACCTTTACCACAAGCCACATTGTGACTATCCTAGTTACAAAGGCTTTTTCTAACTTGTGATGCTATCACCACAAGCCACTTTGTAACTCTACGATTACAAAGACTTTTCCTTATGACTAAATCTAGTCACAACATAAACTCAACGAGTTTACGGATTTACAAGAGGATTCCTTATCAGAATGCTTCTAGGTAAGCGGTTTAGGAGATATAGTAAGTACAATAACAAGGTTACAACTCAACTAGGACAACGACAATCTATCTTTTAGGAACTGGTCCGTAGTGGCGTTCAACCTTGTTCTTCAAGCTTGTGAGGATGATTTCTCTGTTTTTTGCAAGAGGCTTGAATAAGAAACAGAACCCTTCCAGTGATGTCTTTTGTATAAAGCTCATTGGGTACATCTTGATCACATCACTTGAAATGATGTGAGTAATTTGTTTAGTTAGAGAATGAGTGGGATGACAGTGTAATGCAGTGCAGCAGAAACAGTGCCATCAGTCACTTCACTTCCAGCTGTGTCCAAATGACTTTGTACTGCTATAAGGAAACCACAAGAGCATTAGGTCTTTGTTTTGGTTCCTAGCTCCTGAAGCTGTAACAGTTCACCTTTAGCTGGGATCCATTTAAAGTGATGCAGCAATCCAAGTAGATCAGGTTCCCTATCTTGTTCTTAACAGTAAGTTTGTTAGATCATCAAAACATAAGGCAAGAGTATTTAAGATCTATCATGTTCTGTAACTTTTTGTCCTGTTAATACATGTTCATCTTCATTTCATTCTTCATCTCAAGGAAATTGTGTTGATTATCTGTGGCATAATAAATTAGGCCATGTATCGTTTTTGTGAAAATGAAGAGTTTCCCTTCCCTTCCTGTAACCTTTTCACCTAAACAACCCTTTTGCGTTCAATTTGTCCCATGACTAGACAAACGAGATTTCCATTTCCCCAGAAGTTTTTAAAGTGGTGCATATGGACTTGTGGGGACCATATCATGCAACCACACATGAAAACTATAAGTATTTCCTAGCCTTGGTTGATGACTTTAGTAGGTCAACCTGGACACACCTGTTAAGCAGCAAAAGTAACACACTTCAAGTTATCAAAGCCTTTGTGTGCATGATAGAAAATCAGTTTAATTGGTCTGTTAAGTCCATACGATCTGATATTGGGCTGGAGTTTGTTAATAATGAACCCTCATATTTTTTCAATCAAAGGGCATTGTGCACCAAAAGACTTGTCCATATACACCACAACAAAATAGTGCAGTGGAAATAAAACATAAATAGTTACTTGAGACTGCAAGAGCCTTATTATACCATTCCAAATTACCTATTAAGTATTAGGAGAGTGAATTCTTACATCCACCTACTAGATAAATAGACTGCCCTCCATAGTCCTTAACAACAAATGTCCTTTTGAGGTCCTTTACAAAAGAAAACCAACCTATTCACATCTCAAAAGCTTTGGATGCTTATGTTATCCTACTGTTCTCAAAGCTCACAAAGATAAGTTTGAACCAAGAACCTAATATCATGTCTTTTTGGGATACCCTTTTGGTACAAAAGGTTACAAGGTACTAGATTTGGCCACCAAGAGGATACACATTTCTAGGGATGTCCAGTTTAATGAACATATTTTTCCTTTTGTTGTTCCTTCCAACCATGCATCTTTTCCTTGTGTCTTGCCATCACTACATTTAGACTCTACTTGTATGAATCATATGCCTGATACTTCAAGTTATTGTTAACAACAAACTAGGACCTCACCAAGTTCTGTCACCAGTACTCCTTTATAGACCTGAAACTATTGACCAAAGTAGAACTGAAACTTCAGCATACCACCTAAATACTTCTGATCATTCTTATATTCACACATCTTCACATGTAGTGCCTATGATTCCATCCAAAATAGTTAAAACACCCACTTACCTCAATGAATATGTTTATTCTTTGCTAAACTTGAAAAACAATACAACACACACCAGTTCACTTAATGCACTTTTTGCTAAACACCAGCACATTTCTTTTACTGTATTGAGTAAGGACAGTCAGCATGTGACGAGAAACATCTCCCATGATTGTGAGCCATGTTGTTATGAGGAGGAAGCTCATGGCAAGCATCAATGGAATGGGAGTTTGAGGCTTTATATGCTAACCACACTTGGGATATAGTGCAATTGCCTGTAGGTAAGAAAGTAATAGGGTGCAAATGGGTGTACAAAATCAAGCACAAAGCAGATGGAAGTATTGAAAGATTCAAACCAAGGCTTGTGGTAAAGGGATACATGCAGCAAGCTAGCATAGACTACACTGAGATATTTTTTTCGCTCGTCAATATGACAACTGTGAGGACCTTGATCAACATAGCAGTCACGAGAGGATGAGAGCTTTTCCAACTGGATGTAAATAATATTTTTTTGCATGGATATTTATATGAGGATGTGTACATAGAGGTTCCATAGGGTCTAGAGGTTGAAGTCTCGAATGTGGTTTGCAAGTTGAACAAGTCCTTGTATGGACTAAAGCAAGCAAGCAGGCAATGGTATGATAAACTAAGTAAGTCATTGTGTATAAGGCGTTTCACACATTTAGTGAATGATTATTCACTGTTCTATAAAAGGGATGGCACTTCGGTTGTCTTTGTGGCAGTCTATGTAGATGATGTGATACTTACAGGCATGGACCTTGAAGAAATTAAAGCACTGAAGATCTTTCTACATGATCAATTCAAGATCAAAGATCTAGGAAGGTTGCACTATTTCTTGGAATTAGAAATATTTTATAAAGATGGCGAGGTTCTCATATCAAAAAGGAATTTCACTACAGACCTATTAAAGGAGTATGCCAATTAATATACTACAATTGCTGCTCCTCTTGATTGCAACATCAAATTAAAGGTCGATGAGGGATCTCTATTGCCTGATCCTACACACTACAGGAAATTGGTTGGGAAACTTAACTTCATGACCAATACAAGCTTGGATATTGCTTATAGTGTACAACACTTAAGCCAGTTTATGTACGCTCCCAGAGAGCCACATCTCAGGGCTACCATACATGTTCTATGGTACCTTAAAAATGATCCAGCCTTGGGAATCTTCCTTTCCAATAGTTCAGATTGTACAATAAATGCTTTCTATGATTCAAACTGGGAAGTATGCCTTGATTCATGGTAATCAGTGAGTGGTTACATTGTCTTGCTTGGTGATAGTCCAATTAGTTGGAAATTGAAGAAACAAGAGAAATTGTCCTTGTTCTCTGCAGAAGCAGAATATAGGTCTATCAGGAAGGTAGTTGGCGAGTTGATCTGAGTTAAGAGATTGCTGGAAGAGCTTATAGTGCCTTGTCCACATCCTATCTTTGTCTTCTGTGATAGCCAACCTGCAGTGCATATGGCAAGAAACCCTGTGTTTCATGAGCGTACAAAGCATATAGAGGTGGATTGTCACTTTATAAGGGATAAGCTACATGAGGGACTAATCAGCCTCCACGACATTTCCACACATGATCAATTGGAAGACATATTAACCAAGGCCTTAACAGGGATTAAGCACACTAATATTCTTAGCAAGTTGGTTGTGAGTACCTCACTTCCAACTTGAGGGAGAGTAGTAGCTATCATAGGGGTACTTCTGTAATTAGGTGTTAGCATTAGTCAATTAGATATTTTCTTTTCCGATCACACATGTGTATATAAAAGAAACATAGAAAATGAATACAAGTTACTCTTCATTTCCTCATTTTATTTGTCCAGAAGCTTCTTCTCTTTCACAACTCAATCTCTCATTTGTCTTTCGAGCTCAAGGTGTCATATCAATGGCAATCTATGCTCATAGTTAATCTCTGAATTTGACAAAAGCTCTGTAGAATATGATAATACTAGCAACCCATAACCTTGAAGAGCTCACTCCCTTTAATGAGATGGGCGTTTGGGTCAAATGTTGAGGTTTATGGATTGGGATATCAGAAATGTATAACAATTGAAAAATATTTACATGTGACTATCCTAAAAATCACATTTAGTAGTTATTTTTTGAGTGGGTGTGGTTGAAATTCGTTGGAAGTACTTGAATGAAGCTATATATAAAATTTAAGAAAGATTGTATGTGATTTGGACTGGTTTGAAGTCAAAATTAAGGGCTAAAATTGAAACATCGTTACGACATTTGTATATCACAAGTGTATTTCGGGTAATCATTTTATGTTACACTCATTTTCATGGATATCATAAAGGTACATGATATGCAGGAGATGTACGATTTTATATGAGAGATATATAAAGATATACAGGCAAAATACATAAATATACAGTGAGATATACGCAACTATACACCAGACTAGTTTGTCTTCGTCAAATGCATAAACTCAAAATTTCAAGTAGCAACTCTTCAAATCAACCCAAAAGAAATCAAGGTTTAGTATATAGTTCATTACAACAGGATGTTTGAACACTTACTATGGATTACAACACTTTTCGAATTTCGATTTTTAGATCTAAGAGTTTCAAGCTCAAGAATGGTAGATTTTAAGGTCATCTTTCAAATTTGGTGATTTCAGTGGGATTCTGATGGTGTTTTAATGACTGGAGGATAAGGTAGTGTTAATAGTAGTAGTGATGTGATGGTACTACTATGTGGTGGTAGAGGAATGGTAAGGAAAAAGGTGATTTTTTTTTTGCACTTGGTTACTGTGTGAAAAACGAATATAACTAAATCAGGAAACTAGTGAACTAGGCCAAATTGGTAATAATTTGAAGAAAATGACTTGGAATGACAACATATAAAGAAAATTGGAAATATTTTAGCCTTATATTAGGTTTGGCAAAGATAACCCCCAAAAATTGGCATCAAATAACCAAATCCTAAATAACCCTAGTTTCTTATTATTCTCGTTCCCCATATTTTTTCTTCTCTCTCCCCGTATTTCTTCTCCCAGTTTCTTCTTCAATTTTTTTTTCTTCTTCTTTAATTTAGCAAATTTTCTTCTTCAATCTGGATTTGGAAGGGCATTTGTTCTTTGATAATGTTTGGTAAGTTGTAATGGTTGAGGAATGCATTTTTTAAGAAGTTTAGAACTTATCATCACAACAACAATTCTGTAAAAAGATTTGTTTTTTATCTAATTATCTTCTTGTCTTCATACGATTGTTTCTTTGTTCGATTTGATTTGTATCTCTTTGGAAGACTCCAATTTTGTTCTTAGTCTTCTTCCCTATTCTTTTTTAATTGTTAAAAAGAAAATATGTGTGTTTGAGGTGGTGTATATCTATGTATATCATCATGGTTGAATGTATTTTTCTAGGAAGTTTAGATCTTCTTATCACAACGTCAATTCTGTAAAAGATTTATTTTTTATCTAGTTTTCTTCTTGTCTTCATCCGATTGTTGCTTTGTTCAATTTGATTTGTATCTCTTTGACAGACTCCAATTTCCTCCTCCTCTATCACAACCCGAATTTCCCTCCATTGGGATCGTGATGACGCCTAACTCTTAGAATTCTAGGCAAGCCAATAGATACAGGTCTAATATATTAAACATTATCCATAACAATGATTAACAATAATTAAAACAAAACAAATATAAAGTGCAGAATTTTTTTATAACAGTTTAAAACTTTAATACACGACTACCCAAAAGATCTGGTGTCACAATCCATGAACTTCGAATTTTCTACAAATACTGGTTTAAAAGAAATACATCTGTTCTCGAAATGAAAAGATACAGGAAAACAAAGATAGAGGGAAGGGGACTCCAGGGTCTGCGAACGCCGGCAGATCTACCTTGGGTCTCCTGATAGACTGAAGGCAGCAACCGAACTCTACTCACGAGGTCCAACACCGAAATCTGCACAGAAAGTGTAGAGTGCAGTATCAGTACAACCGACCCCATGTACTGGTAAGTGACGAGCCTAACCTCGATAAAGTAGTGATGAGGCTAGGACACGACAATAATATAAACTTGTGCAATTAAATCATATACGGAAAGATAATAATAACAAAATTTTAACAGATAATAATGGGAAAGGCAAAAATCATGCTAAGGGAAATAATCAAGTTCTATAAATAATACAATAAAGAAACAAAGTAAATATCATGCTTTGAACCAACGGAAATAATAACATAGCAACATGTGCACGGTATCACCCTTCGTGCTTTTACTCTCGCCCTCACCATAAGAAACAATAGAAACGGCACGACATCACCTTTCGTGCATTAACTCTCTCATAATCCTGGCACGATATTACCCTTCGAGCATTAACACTCACAGAATATGGAACGACATTACCCTTCGTGCATTAACACTAACTCACAATATCGTGCACGACATCACCCTTCGTGCTTTACACTCTTCCTCACCCAAACAATAGAAACAATAACAACCTGGCAAGGGAATCAACAATAACCAACCTCGTTTCAACATTTAACTTCACAATATAAATCTCAACTCGTCACGTCACCTGTACATCGTACTCAACAACTAAACACATAGCAAATAAGGAAACAACACCTAATCCCTCAAGCTAAGGTCAGCCACGACACTTATCTCGATTCCACGGCCAAACTCAAGCCTCAAATACCGCTTTTCCTTTAGATTCCACCTCAAATCCACTCGTATCTAGCCACAATTAATTCAATATCAACAATTATTGCTAAGGGAATCAACTACAATGCACAAATTTAGTTTTCCCAAACTTTTCCCTAAAAAATCAAAAATCAACCCCGGGCCCGCTTGGTCAAAACTCGAGGTTCGGACCAAAACTCATTCACCCATTCACCCACGAGCCCAAATATGTAATTAATTTCGGAATCCGACCCCAAATCGAGGTCTAAATTCCCAAATTTGTAAACTCCCCAATTCTCCTAAAATCCCTAATTTCTACCTTTAAAGAACAAAATTTTTGGATGAAAGTTGATGAAATACAATGGGTAATTGAAAGAAAGTGGTTTAGAATCATATACCAACACTTTGGGGAATAACTTGTCTCTTGAAAATCGCTTCTAAGCTTCCTTGGTTTTGAAAATATGAAAGAATGACCAATTCTCGTTTTTGATTCTGTTTTTAAAACAGTGGACAGGCCTTCTTCGCGTTCGCGAAGGGCCTATCGCTTTCGCGAAGCATTGCGGCCAGAAAGACCTTCACGTTCGCGATGATCTTTCCCCCTCGACCATCGCGTTCGCGGGCCTTGGACCGCGTTTGCAAAGAACAACTCAGAGATTCCTAACCCACCTCCTTTTTACTCTACGAGTTCGGCGTTCGCGAAGAACAACCCCCCAGTGCTCCACATTCACGATCATGGCTTCGCGTTCACAAAGAACAATTTCCTCCCCAGTCCAGGTTGCACTTAGTGTTCGCGAGAGTTGCTTCGCGAACACGAAGCACAAAGTACCGGCATACCAGAAATAGCAATACAACAGGTTCTTCTAGGTTTAAAACTTCTCTGCCTATCCAAAACTCACCCGAGCCCCCGGGGCTCCAAACCAAATATGCACACAAGTCTTAAAACATCATACGGACTTGCTCGTGTGATCAAATCGCTAAAATAACACCTAAAACTACAGATTTAGCATCAAAATCAATGGAATTCTCAAGAACACTTTAAGTTTCTATTTTCACAACCGAGGGTCCGAATCACGTCATATAAACTCTGTTTCTCACCAATTTCACGGACATGACTTAAATACCATATTAAACCTGTACCGTGCTCCGAAACCAAAATACAGGCCCGATACCAACAAGATCAAACATTATTCAATTTTTAAAAACCACTATATTTTCAGTTTAACAATTTTCTTCAAAAATTCATTTCTCGAGCTAGGGACCTCGGAATTCAGTTCCGGGCATACGCTCAAGTCCCATATTTTTCTACGGACCCTCCGAGACCGTCAAAATACGGGTCCAGGTTCGTTTACTCAAAATGATGATCGAAGTCAACTTAAATCGATTTTAAAGGCAAAACTTAATATTTTCTCAAATTTTCACATAAAGTCTTTCCGAAAACGTGCCCAAACTGTGCATGCAAATCGAGGAGAAATATAATGAGGTCTTGAAGGCCTCGAAACCCCGAATTGGGTTCTAAAACACGAGATGACCTTTTGGGTTATCACATTCTCCACCTCTAAAACAACTGTTCGTCCTCGAACGGACATAGAAAAGTACCTGAGCTAGAGAAAAGATGGGGATATCTGTTCTGCATATCAGACTCGGACTCCCAGGTAGCTGCCTTAACAGGCTGACCTTTCCACTGCACAGGAACCGAAGGATAACTCTTCGATCTCAATTTACAAACCTGCCTGTCTAAAATGGCTATCGGCTCCTCCTCATAGGTTAAATCCTTGTCTAGTTGAACAGTGTTGAAATCTAATATGCGGGATGGATCGTCATGATACTTACAAAGCATGGACACATGAAACACTAGATGTACAGCTGATAAACCTAGCGGCAACACAAGTCTGTAAGCCATCTCTCCCACTCGATCAAGAATCTCAAAGGTCCCGATGAACCTAGGGCTTAACTTGCCCTTCTTCCCGAATCTCATCACGCCCTTCATGGGCGACACCTGAAGCAACACTCGCTCTCCGACCATGAATGCCACATCACAAACCTTACGATCGGCATAACTCTTCTAGCTGGACTGAGCTGTACGATGTCTATCCTGAATGATCTTAACCTTATCCAAGGCATCCTGTACCAAATTTGTACACAACAACCGAGCCTCCCCCAGTTCAAACCACCCAACCGGCGATCGACACCGCCTACCATATAGAGCCTCATAGGGAGCCATCTAGATGCTCGACTGATAGCTGTTGTTGTAGGCAAACTCCACTAATGGCAAGAATGTATCCCAAGAACCTCCAAAATCAATAACACAGGCGTGAAGCATATCCTCCAAAATCTAAATAGTAAGCTCAGACTGTCCGTCTGTCTGAGGATGAAATGCTGTGCTCAACTCGACCCGTGTACCCAACTCACCTGAACTGCCCTCCATAAATGCGAGGTAAACTACGTACCTCGATTAGAAATGATATACATGAGCACACCATGGAGACGAATGATCTCACGGATATAAATCTCTGCCAACTGCTCCGAAGAATAGGAAACTGCCACAGGAATGAAATGCACTGACTTAGTCAGCCTATCCACAATAACCCATACTGCATCGAACTTCCTCTTAGTCCGTGGGAACCCAACAACGAAATCTATGGTGATACGCTCCCACTTCCACTCAGGAATCTCATTCTTTTGAAGCAAACCACTAGGTCTCTAATTCTCGTACTTTACCTGCTGACAATTCAAACACCGAGCTACATATGCAACAATATCCTTCTTCATCCTCCTCCATAAATAATGTTGCCGGAAGTCCTGATACATCCTGGCGGTGCCTGAATGAATAAAGTACTGGGAACTATGGGCCTCCTCTAGAATCAACTCACGAAGTCCATCCATATTACACAAATACGACCATGCATCCTTAAAACTTCATCATCTCCAACTATAACCTGCTTGGCATCTCCGTGCCGCACTATGTCCCTAAGGACTAACAAATGAGGGTCATCATACTACCGATATCTGATACGCTCAAATAAGGAAGACCGAGCGATTGTACAAGCTAGAACACAGATCCAACCTCACGAATTGATTGGCCAAAGCCTAAACATCTAATGCAAGCGGTCTCTCACCTACTGGAATATATGCAAGGCTGCCCATACTAGCTGAATTCCTACTCAAAACATCAGCCACCACATTGGCCTTCCCGGGATGATACAAGATGGTGATATCATAGTCTTTCCATAGCTCTAACCACATCCTTTGCCTCAAATTGAGCTCCTTCTGCTTGAATAAATATTGCAAACTCTTATGATCCATGAACACCTCACACGACATGCCATATAAATAATGCCTCCAAATCTTCAGCACGTGAACAATGGCTACTAGCTCCAAGTCATGAACTGGATAATTCTTCTCGTGAATCTATAACTGCCGCGAAGCATATTCAATAACCTTGCAATTCTTCATCAACACTGCACCAAGTCCAACACGAGATTCGTCATAGTATACTATATAGGGCCCTAAACCCGTGGGCAATACCAACATCAGTGCCGTAGTCAAAGCTGTCTTGAGCTTCTGAAAGCTCGCCTCACACTCGTTCGACCATCTGAACGAGGCACCCTTCTAGGTCAGCCTGGTCATCGGGGCTGCTATAGATGAAAACCCCTCCACAAATCGGTGGTAATAACCCGCCAAACCTAAGAAACTCCGGATCTTTGTAGTTGATGTGGGTCTAGGACAGTCTTTGACTTCCATAATCTTCTTAGGATCCACCTGAACACCCTCTGCTAATACAACATGACCCAAGAATGTAACTAAACTCAACCAAAACTCACATTTCGAAAAATTAGCATATAACTGACTATCCCTCAGAGTCTGAAGAATGACTCAAAGATGCTGCTCATTCTCCTCTCAGCTACGTAAGTAGATCAAGATATCATCAATAAAAACAATCACGAAGGAATCCAAATAGGGCTTGAACACTTGGTTCATCAAATCCACGAACGCTGCTGGGGAATTTGTCAACCCAAATGACATCACTAGAAACTCACAATGCCCATACCGAGTGCGGAAAGCTGTCTTAGGGACATCGGATGCCCTAATCCTCAACTGATAGTAGCTACACCTCAAATCGATCTTTGAAAACACCTTGGTACCCTGAAGCTGATCAAATAAATCATCAATCCTCAGCAATGGAAACTTGTTCTTAATGATGACTTTGTTCAACTGCCGATAATCTATGCACATCCTCATTGATCCATCCTTTTTCTTTACAAACAACACTGGAGCACCCCAAGGTGATACATTGGGCCTAATGAAGCCCTTACAAGCAAGTCTTGCAACTGCCCCATCAATTCTTTCAACTCTAGCGGGGCCATACGGTATGGTAGAATAGAAATGGGCTTAGTGCCCGACGCCAAATCAATGCAAAAGTCAATATCCCTGTTAGGTGGCATCCCCGACACCTCTGCAAGAAATACCTCTGGAAACTCACGAACAACTGGTACAGAATCCATGGAAGGAGCATCCGCATTGGAATCACAAACATAAGCTAAATAAGCCAAACACCCCTTCTCGACCGTATGCCGAGCCTTCATATAAGATATAACCCTGCTAGTAGAATGATCAGGAGTCCCTCTTCACTCCAATCGAGGCAACCCTGGCAAGGCTAAAGTCACGGTCTTGGCGTGACAGTCCAATATGGCATGATAAGGTGACAAAATGACATCAAAATTGACCATATCAAGAAGTAGGAGATCTACACGGGTCTCAAGACCCCTAATAATAACCACAGACGAGCGATAGACACGATCTACAATAATAGAATCACCCACCGGTATGGACACATCTACAGGAGCACTCAAAGAATCACGAGGCACAACTAGATACGTAGCAAAATAAGATGACACATAGAAGTATGTAGACCCTGGATCAAATAGAACTGAAGCATCCCTACTGCAAACTAAAATTGTACCTATGATAACAGCATCGAATACCTCAGCCTCAAGCCTGGTTGGGAAAATATAACATCGGGTCTAGGCCCCACCACTCTAAACTACATCTCTGGGATGACCTCCTGCTGGTTAGCCTCAACCTCTAGCTACCTGACCTCTGCCTCTAATACCTCAACCTCCACCTATAGCTATTTGACCCCTACCTTTAGATGGCTGAGCGGGCGGTGGAACATCCGGTGCCGGAACTATGGCACGAGAACCCTGATGCTGAGAAAAGCTCGATGCTCGAGGGCAAAATCTAGCAATGTGCCTCGGATCGCCACAAGTATAACAAGACCTCGGTTGCTACGACTGCTGACCCTAAAACTGACTCTGACGGCCTGCGTAACCACCCTGAAAACTCTGGAGAATAGGTGCACAAATAGGAGCTGGTGGTGCACTGTAAGGAAGCTGATCAGAATACTGCATATGAGGGCCACGACCATTTGGACCACCGTGAGAAGCCTGAAGTGCTGAATGAAATGGCCTGGGAGGATGGCCCCTACCAAGAGAATCCCTACCTCCAGATGAGGCACCACTGAACACACCATAATGACGAGGCCTCTTGTCAGACCCCTGACCGCTCCTCTGAGCTAGAACTGCCTCAACTCGCCTAACCACAGCCACCTCCTGAAAAGAAATCTCGCTCCCCGTCTCCTTAGCCATCTGCAATCTGATAGGATGAGCGAGTCCCTCAATGGACCTCCTCACTCTCTCTCTCTCTCTCAGTGGGAAGTATAAGAAGAGCATGACATGCCAAATCAATAAATCTGGTCTCGTATTGAGTGACAGTCATAGAACCCTGCTGAAGATGCTTGAACCGCCTGCGATAGTCCTCTCTGAGTGATAGGAAGAAACTTCTCCAAAAATAGCTGAGAGAACTGATCCCAAGTCAAAGCAGGTGACCCAGTTGGTCTAGCCAAACAAAAATCCCTTCACCATTTCTTGGCGGAACCTGACAGACATAAAGCAGCAAAGTTGACCCCATTGGTCTCCACTACCCCCATGTTCCACAATACCTTGTGACAACTGTCCAGATAGTCCTGGAGATCCTCTGAAGATGTACTACAATAAGTAGTGGTGAAAATCTTGGTAAACCTATCCAATCTCTACATGGCCTCAGAAGACATAGTTGATCCATCATCGGTCTGTGCTACAATACCCGGTGAAACTACCTCAACTGGCTGAGCTGCTGGAGTCTGAAACTTAGGAGCCATCTGCTCCGGAGTGTGAGTAGCGGGAGTCTGGGCTCCCCCAGCCTGAGAGACGGCTAGTGCTATAGGAAATGTGCCAGTCTGAGCTACTCTCTCCATAAGGCCCACTAGACAGACCAAAGCATCCCGAAGTATCGGAGTAGCGATGAACCCCTCTAGAACCTGAGCTGGCCTTGCTGGAACGGTCTAGGCTGGAGCCTCCTCCTCAAACTCTACCTGAGGCTTCGCCGCTGGTGCTGCTGCTCGAGCTCTGGGTTGAGCCCCGCCCCTGCCTCGGCCTCTAGCATGGCCTTGGCCTCATCCTCTGCCCCCTCGTAGGAGCTGCCACTAGGGGCTCGGGCTGTTGATCAGCTGATGAAGTGATACGTGTTCTCGCCATCTACGAAAGAACAAAGTAGAAGTTCAATTAGCATTGAAAAATCAAATCGCATGACGGGGAAGAATAGAAGTGAAGTTGTTCCTAAACTCTGTAGCCTCTGGGGGATAAGCACAGATGCCTCCGTACTGATCCCTCAGACTCTACCTAGCTTGTTCGTGAATTGTGAGACCTAGGCAACCTAGTGCTCTGATACCAACTTGTCACTACCTGGATATCCCTCCGTCGGGATCGTGATGGCGCCTAACTCTTAGAATGCTAGGCAAGCCAATAGATACAGTTCTAATATATTAAACATTAGCCATAACAATGATTAACAATAATTAAAACAAAACAAATATAAAGTGCAGAATTTTTTTATAACAGTTTAAAACTCTAATACACGACTACCCAAAAGATCTGGTGTCACAATCCATGAACTTCTAAGAATTTTCTACAAATACTGGTTTAAAAGAAATACATCTGTTCTCAAAATGAAAAGAGACAAGAATACTAAGATAGAGGGAAGGGGACTCCAGTGTCTGCGAACGTCGGCAGATCAACCTTGATCTCCTGATGGACTGAATGCAGTAATCTAACTCTACTCACAAGGTTTGGCACCGAAATCTGCACAGAAAGTGCAGAGTGCAGTATTAGTATAACTGACCCCATGTACTGGTAAGTACCGAGCCTAACCTCGGCGAAGTAGTGATGAGGCTAAGACATGTCAACAATATAAACTTGTGCAATTAAACCATATACGGAAAGATAATAATAACAAAAATTTAACAGATAATAACGAGAAAGGGGAAAATCATGCTGAGGGAAAATATCAAGTTCTAGAAATAATACAGTAAAGAAACAAAGTAAATATTATGCTTTGAGCCAACGAAAATAATAACATAGCAACATGTGCACGACATCACCCTTCGTGCTTTTACTCTCGCCTTTACCATAAGAAACAATAGAAACGGCACGACATCATCCTTCGTGCATTAACTCTCTCATAATCCTGACACGAGATCACCCTTCGTGCATTAACACTTACAGAATATGGCACGACATCATCCTTCGTGCATTAACAACTCACTCACAATATCGTGCACGACATCACCCTTCGTGCTTTACACTATTCCTCACCCAAACAATAGAAACAATAACAACCCGGCAAGGGAATCAGCAATAACCAACCTCGTTTCAACATTTAACTTCACAATATAAATCTCAATTTGAGTCAATGCTCAACCAATATCCAAAACAGGGAAAAACATAATAAAACTTGTTTAACATGAAGAATTAACTAGTTAAAGCAGGAATAGTACGTATAGAGAATATAACGGTGTGAGCACGTGATTTTTGCCTTTACGAAAACTACTCCAAAATAAATCAAAAAATAAAATAAATTTCTTTTACTGCGTAATTTTTGAATTTGCGTGGTGTTAAATATTTGTGTTATGTCCATAAATGTTTACTTTGTCATAATAAAATGAAAAATAAAATAAAATACATGTTGCATGCATATAGGATTTAATTATGCATTTAAAAGATAATTTAAATAAAATCACAAAAAAATATGCAATAGTTCTATTTTCCACTGTGTGTTTGATGTTTTGTCTATGTGTTAAATAATTGTTATAGAGTAATTAATATATTTTTGTGAAGTTAAAATTGTTTTATAATTAAAATTAGAAATTTAAATTAGAAAAAATGAAAAAAAATATATATATATATACAAAATCGGACCTGGATTAAATTCCAGGCCCAAATCAAGTTAACCCTCCACAGCCCAGTCCAAACAAACCCCAGGTCCGATCCAATACCACCAAATCCAAACGACGCCGTATGGGTACTTCAAATCTGGGCCTTTGATTTGTTTCAATCAAACGGTCCAGTTCAGCCATTGCTTAAACGAAACGACGATGTTTTACGCTGTCAGATCTGAACCGTTCATCTATCTTGATCCAACGGCCTCAGGAACTCATCCAAACCCGATCCATATCACCCCCGGGCTGACCCCTTTCCCCCAAACTTAAGCCAAACGACATCGTTTGGTTAAGTGAATAAATCCTGACCACTCATCCTACTAGATCTAACGGTCAGCATCAACCCACCCCGTCCCTATATAAGCCCATAATCCTCACCCTGGCCCCCCTAACTAAACCCCCCTCTCCACTGTTCATCATCACCTTCCTCAGACCCCCCCTAACCCTAGCCGCCCTTATTCCCCACCGCCTGAAACCCGGCGGCATCAACGCCGCCGGTCACCAAAATAACACCCTAGAACCCCCTGAACACCCTCTATCCGAATATGTTAGCCTCTTGGCTCGAATCTTCCTGAAGGTTCTCGAATCTTCATTTGAAGATTCGAGCCAAACTCAGATCTAAACCTAACAGCCCCAAATCGACACCATAACTTCCCCTAACCACCCTAGGTATGGATCTGTTGCTTGTTTGGCTCGAATCACTTCCGAGCTTCTCGAATCTTCTTTTGAAGATTCGGACCAAACAAGAACAAACTCAGACTTGTTCTAAAATGACACCAAATGACCCCTAGGCTCCCCTCACCCTTGTGTCATCTTTGGTTCCCTTCGAATCAGCCCGGAAATGTTCGGATTTAAGATCCAAGAACCTGAAATCCTAAAAATTTTCCAATCTTGAAATTTTTCTGATTCGAGTGAAGGATTGAGGTCTAATAGAATTTAATCGAGGTATTCTCAACTGAGAATACTTCGAATAAAGTCTGTTCAGCCTCAAAAATGTCTGAATTCAAGTTGAGTCTGTGCCTGAATAAATTTGAAGATTCAGAGGTATTTTTTCTATTTTTTTTGTGTATTCTACGTGTATTTTATGTTTGTTTCATTAGTCTGTAATTTTCCCATCTTTTGTTGTTATACTGTATCATACTCGTCTATATGATCAAAATATGAAACTGTTTCTGTTGGTTGTGATTATTCACAATGTAAGTAATCGACTCGATTAAGTTCGTCGATTAGTTATATTATGAATTCTCATTTATGATAATGCTGATTGAAACAGTCTGTTTTTTTTTGTTTTTAGACTGATTATGGACAAATGTTGTAAATAGTCAACTGATTAATACTCGTCAATTAAATCATGTTTGTTTGCGAATCAGTGAATTCAAATATATGTTGTATATGTTGTTTTCTGAACAGGGCATTGTCAGTATATTGACAATGCTCCTGTGTATGTTTGATCTTAGTTCAATGCTGAAATTCAGTTTGACTTGCTATGTTGAATTCAGTATAATTTGTTGTGATATTAGGTTTAATTTCAATTTCACAAATGTTGGTTAGATACCATTGTGTTAGAAAAGTGCATTCTCAGTCAAGATTCAGTCCAGAACTTGATAGGATTGGTTATAGCTGTTTAATTCAGAAGGATAATCGATTTTGAACAAATTTTAAAATCTATTTTGTATCAGATTCTGATTTCCTTGAGGGCAGTAATAACAGTAAGCTTTCAGGGGTACTACTGGTAATGAAACAGTGAGGATAGTAGTGTGCTGATAGTGGAGTGTTAGTGGCTTTTAATTTAATGGGGTAATGGGAAACAAAGGGTAATGGGTTGCTGAAAATCAGGGAAAAGTTAGCTTAATGGGATTTAAAGTGGAAAAACAGATTTTTAATGGAAATTTTCTGTTTTTAAAAGATAAAAGGGGTCCAGGCAGACCTGTATAAGAGGGGGGAATGGGGACTGACTTGAGGAGGGTGGAGAGACTCAGATTTTGAAAGAGAAAAAAAAAATCTGATTGATCAGTTTTCAAACAGAGTTTTTGAGAGCTTAGAGAGAGTTTTGGAAAGACAGAAAAAATAGGAAGAGAAAAATCTGATTTGAAAAGAAAAAGAAATCAGATTTTAACAGGAGATTCTAAGAAGAAAAAGAGAGTGTGAGATTGAAGAAAACAGAAACAGAAAAATCAGAAATAGGAATCCGAAACAGGAAGAAACTGAAAATCTGAAAAAATGTTATCCTTCTAGAATCTGTCCGTTGTTTGTTTTTGTGGATACTATTCAGTCTGAATCTGAAATTTTCCTCAAGTTACTGTCACTGTTCATCTGGGTTAACGGGTTTGGTTCAGACTTGCTAAATACTGCTATTCTGCTGACTTTGTTACTGTTGCAACTGCTGAAATTCACTCCTTCTACCTTCGTTTTCAGGTACATATCTCTTAAATTCTATGTTGGAAAGAGATTCAACATGACAAATAAATGAATTTTAAATTGTAATACTGCCTTCTATCGTTTAAGTTTAAACATTTAAATTTCAGCTTTGGTTTCATGTTGGATAACCAGTAGTGAGTTCGACTTGACGGCTACAAGTTAATTGTCTTATTTTTAAATTCATATAAAAACTTTGTAATAATGTTATCCATGTTGAAATTTCATTAGTTTATTTATCTTTGAGTTGTGTAAATAGGAAGCATGGCAGAAAGTTGGCTTTTATTTACACTTTATGGTATTGTTAGATAGGTATAGCATAATATGGAAATATCAAGGAAAATATGCTATTAGTTTATTTTGTTAGTTAATTAGTTGTTGTTTAAAGCTAGATGATGATTGGTTGCAATTTGCTATCTTTTGGCATAACATTGGTTGTGTTCATAATCTATAGTTGAAAGACGCGTTAGTATAATCCGTTATGTTCACGATGTCAAATATGGTAAGTAATATTGTATGCAATATCATTTTATTAAGTCAACTAGACTTGTTCTCTTTCTTAATAATAAAGGGCTTAGGAACTTATACAATGTGAAAGTTAATAGTTAGTAATAATTCACATAGATTGAGAATCAAATTGGTTTGATTATATATATATCTATCCTCACTCAATCATAGGCATAATTAATTAAATTAATTTCGTCTATTAAGATTAAAACAAGTATATGAGAATAAGATGAGATGTACGAACACAAATTGCAAAACTTTATATCAATGGTAATTATGAATAGAACTTGCACTAAATAAAAATAATAAAAGTTCTTGAAAAATATTCTTTCCTTTATAATTCATTTTCAGTTTCATATACAATTCATTCTTTGGCATATATATATATGTTATATTTGTTAAAAATAGTATTAATCATATTTTTATTCTGTTCTTTGAATTTGAATAGTTGGAATGAATATAATTTATACTCGGAAATTATAATCGACGGGCAACCTTTAATAGATTGTGAATTCTTTTCAAAGAATTTAAAGGCCTCTAAAATGGGAGTTCTCATGATTTTCACATAAAAAATATATGAATATAATAAACAATTTGTGGAAAATCCATAATACCATTACAAGTATTTTGCGCAATTAGGGATGCGTTCGCGTACCCTGATTATATTTTTAAAAGCAAATTCGGATTATGCGTACGCGCAATTTCGAGCGAATATTTAAGAAAAGGATTTTTCCAAAGGTGTTAAAATAATTTCATATAACCCGAGGTGTGCAGTTCATTATCTAAATAAAAGGGGTGATGATGTTCCTGATTTTATTTTTGATTTTCGAATATATATATTTTTTTTATAAAAAAAAAAAACTATAACATGGATAATTTTATTGTGTACACGTACGCGTGGCACAATCCCTGGTACTTATAAAAAATATATAATACGAATATACGTACGCGTAATTCGTCCATATAATTGTAAACAATAAGTAAAAAGCGGTAGTAAAATCATGCAATAAAAACGTATTTAGTAAAATCAAGATAATTAAGCCAATAATAAAAACAGTTAAGCGACCGTGCTAGAACCACGGAATTCGGAAATGCCTAACACCTTCTTCCGGATTAACAGAATTCCTTACTCAGGATTTCTGGTTCGCAGAATAATAAACAGAGTCATATTCTCCTCGATTCAGGGATTAAAATTGGTGACTTGGGATGCCTTAAAATTCCCAGGTGGCGACTCTGAAATAATTAAATAAATCCCGTCTCGATTGTCCTTTAATTGGAAAAACTCCCTTGCACCCTCGCGGGTGCGGAAAAAGGAGGTGTGACTGCTCTGGCGACTCTGCTGGGGACTTAACCCAGAATCTCTGGTTCAGGGTTTTAAGAATTCGAGCTTAAAATATCTGTGTTAATTGGCTTTATTTATTATATGATTTTCAACTGTTTATATGCTAATATGCTAAATGTTGCTTTTTACCGCTTTAATATTATTTGAATTATGAATATATACAACTGCTACGAAACCCCCTTCTTTCTGAGTCTTCTGTATTTATGGTGTACACGTGCGCGTGACCCACCTCTCTGTTAAAGTCATACCAAATAAGACGGAGTTGGGACAAGTAACTAGGCCGGGCAGACTTTCGTGCTCCCTGTACGTTGCCCCGCTTCGGCTCAAACTGTCCGTTTGGGTAAGCCAGGTTTAGAACAATCAACCTAAGGTTTTACACTTAGAATAACTCAGTCATGCACCGGATCCCTAGTAGGAACGAATATTTGCATCATATGCATTTAACCTTGGAGACTCAACACAGGGGTTGGGTCTGTCTAGGACAGGTGAAACCAAAATGAAAAGACCATCATGATGCATTCTACCTGCTACTTGTGCATTCATTTGTCTCGAACATGCTTGTTGACCAGCTTAAATGAAATCATGGTGGGAACCGAGGAATAAAATGGGTTGTTTTATTTTTTTTTTTTAAATTTTTTTTTTTTTTAAAAAAACAACTTTAAATCTTGAAATAAGGATATTTAATAAATAAAATGATTTTTTTTAGTGTAAATTTTCAAAATAAGTTTTGACTTTATTAAATAAATTTCAGATACAAAATGAGCACCACACAAATCCCCTCATCCACGAGTACAGAAGAATTTCTATTTTAGCTTCAAATATGGTGGTATGATTTAGGCAAAGACGGTCAAAAATGGGTCGTCAAGCATTTGGGAAATCTCACGGACATTATGAAAGTTAAACCCCGTGATGATCTGATTGCGGCGTTAGTAACTTTTTGGGACCCTGTTCACAATGTCTTTCGTTTCTCTGACTTCGAGCTTACTCCTACATTAGAGGAGATAGCTGGATATGCTGGTTTTGACGGAAGTCTAAGAAATCAAAGCCTGATATTCACAAAGGCTCCTTCGGTACTTCGATTCTTCGGTCTTCTGAACATCAACAGTCAAATCAGGAAAAGCAATGTCATCAATGGATGTTGTTCCTTCAACTTTTTGTATTCAAGGTTCGGAAAGTCAGATGGGTTCGAAATTCATGAGAAAGGTCTTACTAACAAGCAAAACAAAGACACTTGGTAGATTCACCGTCGCTTTGCCTTCATGGTGGCTTTTCTAGGAGTCATGGTCTTCCCGAACAAAGAGCGAACAATTGATATTCGCATCGCAAAAGTTGTGCAAATCCTCACCACCAAAGAAAATCACACCCTTGTCCCCATCATTCTGTCAGACATTTATCGGGCTTTGACTTTATGTAAATCAGGAGCAAAGGTCTTCGAAGGATGCAAAATTTTGTTGCAAATGTGGGTGATGGAGCATCTCCAACAACAACCCAAGATCATACAGTATGGGTCAAACAATGATAATTGCATCGAGAGCTATGAGGAAAGAACAAAAAATTATCAAGCTCCAGAAGGAATAGAAGCATGGGTATCTCATCTAAAGGCTTTAACGGCAAATCAAATTGACTGGACTCTGGGATGGCTCCCGATGAGGGAAGTAATACACATGTCAACCTCAAATAGTTATCTACTACTATTGGGATTGAGAAGCATTCAGCCATATGCGCCACTAAGAGTCCTAAGGCAACTAGGGAGATATCAAATAGTTCCTGATGATGAAGATTTGAGTGTGCAAGTAATCGAATTACACCCAGAAGCCACTATTCCCGAGGCTCTACTTCAGCAGATGTGGAATGGGTGCCGATACTTGAAAAGTGATACTCAAGTCCCAGACGCTACAAAGGGTGAGATAAATCCTGGATATGCAAGGTGGTTCGAAAAACGGTCTCGCGTGGATGATGTACCAGAACCTGAGCTAAGAAGGCCAACAAAAAGACCCCATGTTCAAAACTTCAATGATAAAATCCAAGAGCGGTTGATCTGGGGAGAAAAAGAAAAAGGGTACAAAGCAACTATCCATGCCCTAAAAGAAAATCTGAGAAGCCTCAGTTTGGAGAAAGATTTGCAAGCACAAGAAGCCGAAGGCGAGAAGAAAAGTCTAGCTTGTGAGAATGAAAATCTTCATGCTCGTTTCCAAAAAATGAAAAGAGTTTCTGAAACGCCAAAAAAGAGCTGGAAGGATCAAAAAACCATCGCCAATCTCTTTGAAAAAATGCAAGATTATGATTCCATTCTTGCGAAAAACGAAAGGGCATTGAGCAAAGCAAAAGAAAGGATCCAACAATTAAACGAGGAAGCCAGATCTAACAAAGAACGCCAAGATAGGCAATCCGAAAAAGACAAGGCACAATTCAAGAAGGAAAAAGACTATTGGATGCAATCAGAAGACCAGCTTCGTGCACAACTAGAAGAGGCGAGAAGATGCAACAGAGAACATCAACAAGCAGACCTCGACAGGGAAAGAGCGCAAGCAAGATTAGAGCAGGCCAGACTCCGAGCTCTATTAGAAACAGCTCTAGATCGGGAAAAACGTGTCAGAGATATAGCCACCACTCGTCAGCAGCAATTGCAGAACCAAGACCAACGTCTCCAAGATTTCAGGGCACAAATCCACGACCTGGCGGTCTACACTTCTCAGAGTTATGTAAACTGTCAGGGAATGGACTATGAAAGGTTTACAGAACATGCACCCACTTTTGCCCGTCATCTAGCATTGGAATTGGAAAGGATGTATCGTACGCTGGGAGGTCATCCAGGTCAAGCTCCACATTGAACAAATAGTCTAATAATATACAACACAAGTGGAAAGTGGGGCACGTTGTGAGATGTTAAGAATTGTATCTTTTATTTTGATTTAAGTGTGTGTGTTTCAAGCCATTTTCTTAAAGTTTTCAAATGTAATTCCATCTTTGTGTAATAAATAAAAGTGAATAACAATAAAAATTTCAAGAAAGCTGGGACGACACAAGCAGCCGAGCAAATGCATAATAGAAAGGGATTATTTGTCTAGGAGCATTGCATCTCAACGTGTGATTATATATGTGTTAAACTCTCAAAACTAACAAGTTTGTTCATTTTCAGAATTCAAGCAGTTAGTTTCTCTAAAGAGTATACTGGCATATTATCACTATCACACAAGATCAAAAGGACCAATACCCGAAAGTATGTCTATCCCAGATGTTGACACAGGTATGGAGCTAGAGGAGATGGATGTCGGGAAAATGAAAGAAGAGATGTTTAAACTCAAGCAGCAAATGGCTGAGATGTACCAAGCTTGGTCTACAGGATAGCTACCCCCATCTTACCCAAATAACCCTGCTCCATCAATGACCCAAACACGGGATAATATTACCACTGAATTATCCCCAAATTTCCCCATTTACCAGCACTACCGAGGCACCACCTCTCAGACACCACAGTCTCCACCCCCGAAACCAGTTCCGTACTTTCCTCCACCTATGACTCCTGTTTTCGTAGCACCTCCCCCTGCTACATTTCACAAATCTCCCAGTGAGCCTACATTCCAGGCCCAAGACAACCAATATTACCCCTCGGAGCCCACCCTCAAAGCCTCCGAAATTAATTCAACTGCTCCTCGTTTTGATCTCCCAACCGAAATTGACAAGCCAGCCAAAAATGCTGAACAAGAAGAGATGTTCAGGAAGGTCAAGAGTTTAGAACAATCGTTCAGAGACATGCGAGGATTAGGTGGGCAAGTCAGTGTAGCATACAAAGATTTGTGCTTATTCCCCAATGTACAATTACCAGTTGGCTTCAAGATGCCCAAATTTGACCTATACAACGGGCACGGCGACCCAGTAGCCCACTTAAGGGGTTTCTGTAGCAAGATGCGAGGAGCTGGGGGAAAGGATGAATTATTGATGGCTTACTTCAGTCAAAGTCTAAGCGGATCAGCTTTGGAGTGGTATACACGCCAGGACCATGGGAGATGGTACACCTGGGATGACCTGGCACAGGCATTCGCATACCATTTCCAATACAATCTGGAAATCATCCCAGATCGATTATCTTTGACAAAATTTGAGAAGAAACACAATGAAAGTTTCAGAGAGTATGGTTTTCGGTGGAGAGAACAGGCAGCAAGAGTGGATCCTCCTATGAAGGAGAGCGAAATGGTAGACTACTTCCTCCAAGCCTTGGAACCGACTTACTATGCCCACTTGGTTTCAGCGGTTGGGAAATCATTCAACGAAGTAGTGAAGATGGGAGGTATGGTGGAAGAAGGCCTCAAGACAAATAAAATCATGAGCTATTCAGCAATTAAGGCAACTACTCAAGCTATTCAAGGCGGGGTAGGAGGAATCGGAAGAAAGAAGAGGGAGGAAGCAGCAGTAGTTGATTCAGGAATTTGGTCGGGACCCAGAGGTTCACCGCTTTACTATAATCAACAACGACCTCGCCAATCAGCTTACCACCATGATTCATCCCAACACTACTATCACCCTTCAGAGCCTCATTTTTCCATTAACCATGCTCAAGCATACAATCAGCCACCTGTTCACACCAATTGGCGTGCTCCTGTCACACCAAATACTTACCCACGAGCCTATCCCGGACCAGGTTTCAGGCCTAGGCCAGCATTCAGGGGAGAAAGGGAACAGAAAAAGAAAACTTACACTCCATTGGGAGAGTCTTACACTAGTCTGTTCCACAGGCTGAGACAGCTAGACATGCTGAGACCAATACAATCCAAGCTACCCAATCCTCCTCCAAAGAATCTGGATTACACCATTAGCTGTGAATATTGCTCCGGTGCACCAGGCCATGATACGGAGAAATGCTGGCATTTGAAAAATGCAATACAAGAGCTGATTGATACTAATAAAATCGAGGTTCAAACCCCCGAAGCCCCAAATATCAATAGAAATCCAATGCCAGCCCATCAAGAGGCTAATATGATAGAAATCATACAAGCTGATGGGGAGACAAAGAAGCCGTCACAAACTGTCATGATGATCAAGTCTCATGAAGCCAAGCCAGATAAGCAGTTAACAGAGGAGAAACCGGTATCTAAGCAGAACAGAAATGGTGATGGACCATCTATGATAATCGAGGAGGGATCATCGAGCAAAGTTGCCGCAAAACAAGAAAGGCCGAAAGTGATAGTACCAGGGGTTGCTAACAAACCCATTGTATTCGTGGAAGGAGCCCGTACAGATCGGGTTATTATTGCACCTGTAATCCAGCTGCCGGTCATCAACAACAAAGCCATCCCATGGAACTATGAACGGGTGACTGTAATGTACAAGGGCAAAGAAATCAAGGAAGAAGTGTGTGAGGTGCAAGGCTTGACACGTTCGGGAAGATGTTTTACTCCCGAAGAGTTGAGAAAAACTAAAAACAATCCAACGCCAACAAAGAGAGCTGTGACGGAAGAAGAGGCGGAGGAGTTTTTAAGAAAAATGAAACTCCATGATTATTCTGTTGTGGATCAATTAAAGAAGACCCCCGCTCAAATTTCATTGTTGTCATTACTGATCCATTCAGAGGAGCACCGTCTGGCTTTGATGAAAATCCTGAATGAGGCTCATGTTCCTGAAAAGATCTCTGTAAATCATTTGGGAAAAATAGCCAACAGAATCTTTGAGACAAACAGAATTACATTTGCTGATGATGAATTACCTGTGGAAGGTACCGAGCACAACAGAGCTCTTTACCTCACCGTGAAATGTGAAAACTCCGTAGTAACCCGGGTATTGGTTGACAATGGGTCAAGTGCAAACATATGCCCTCTCTCCACTTTAAGCAAATTAAAAATTAAAGAGGAAAGGATCCAGAAGAATAGTATCTGCGTACGGGGGTTTGACGGTGGAAGCAGAGATTCGTTTGGCGACATAGTGTTGGAACTAACTATAGGGCCAGTTGAATTCACAATGGAATTCCAAGTGTTGGACATAACTGTTTCTTACAACTTGTTGTTGGGTCGACCATGGATCCATGCTGCTAAAGCAGTCCCGTCAACACTACATCAGGCTGTCAAGTTTGAATGGGATCATCAAGAAGTAGTCGTGCATGGAGAAGAAAGTTTAAATGCTCACAGCAGTACCATTGTACCGGTCGAGGGAACAGAAAATGACCAGGGACCATGGGTATACCAAGTGACCGACACAGTGTCGATAGAGAAAATTCCAGAGGGGAAATACCTTCCAAATCCAAAGATATCCTCTGCATCAGTCATGGTAGCTTATGAAATGTTAAAGAATGGCTTTATACCCGGCAAAGGTCTGGGTTTATCTTTGCAAGGAATTATACAACCAGTATCTCTCCCCGAGAACTGGGGAACATTCGGTTTGGGGTTCATACCCACTGCCAATGACGTGATAAGGGCTAGGAAGCTGAAACACCAAGCATGGGTTCTTCCAAAACCAGTCCCACATCTGTCAAAGTCTTTTGTCAAGACCGGTGCTAAAAATCGCCCGATAACAACAATTCCTAAATCCCAGGTCAATCCTGAGGAGGAATTAATTGAAAGATTCGAGAAATTGTTTAGTGATGTGAATATGTTGGAAAGCGGAGAAGGGTGTAGCAACGTAGAAGTTCAATTCGTTGGGCCAGAAACAAAGCTCAGTAATTGGAAAGCCACTCCTCTCCCAATTCGAAAGGAGTCTTGGTAGTTTATTTTGATTTTCTTTCAGTTTGTTTGGGTTACTTCAGGGTTGTAATCCCAAAGCTTATCTTACAGTTTGTTTGAAGTGTGCAAAACCTTGTTATCTTTCATCATCCAATAAAAAGCAGTTCCCCTTTTATTATCATTCCTAATAGTTTTCTTTTCTTTTTCTTCTTTCCTGTACAGTTCCTTTTACGCTGGCTCTAGTGATATGGCATGCATGAGGAATCCTCAGCCCAGTCTTAAAAATCAATCTGGTTCCGAAGTAATAATTCAAGAAATATATTGTGATTATGAATCAGAATATGATGAAGATGAGGTTTTTGAAGAGATTAGTAAAGAGTTAATTCACTTTGAGGAAAAAATCAAACCTAACTTAAGTGATACCGAGGACATCAATATAGGGGACACGAGTAATATCCGAGAAACTAAAATAAGTGTCCATCTGGAACCAAAGATCCGAGAGGAGTTAATTAAAGCACTCATAGAATTCAAAGATGTTTTTGCATGGTCGTATGACGACATGCCGGGCCTGAGCACTGATTTAGTGGTTCACAAATTGCCCACTGATCCAACGGTGCCTCCTGTCAAGCAGAGGTTGAGAAAATTCAAGCCCGACATGAGTGTGAGAATTAAGGAAGAAATCACCAAACAATTGGAAGCAAAGGTCATTCGAGTCACTCGATATCCTATTTGGTTAGCTAATGTCGTTCCTGTGCCAAAGAAAGACGGCAAAATTAGAGTATGCGTCGACTATCGCAATCTCAACAAAGCAAGTCCAAAGGATAATTTCCCATTACCCAATATCCATATTTTGATCGACAATTGTGCCAAGCATGATATAGGGTCTTTCGTGGATTGTTATGCCGGGTATCATCAAATTCTAATGGATGAAGAAGATGCAGAAAAGACGGCATTCATCACACCATGGGGAACTTATTGCTACCGGGTAATGCCATTCGGTTTAAAGAACGCCGGAGCAACCTATATGAGAGCAATGACCACAGTGTTTCATGATATGATACACAAGGAGATTGAGGTATACGTGGACGATGTGATCATAAAATCAAAGCATCAGGCCAACCACGTTGGGGATTTGAGGAAGTTCTTCTTAAGACTTCGCAGGTACAACCTCAAGCTTAACCCTGCCAAGTGCGCATTTGGAGTTCCATCTGGAAAGTTGCTGGGATTCATAGTCAGTCGACGAGGCATCGAGCTAGACCCATCAAAGATCAAAGCCATCCAAGAACTGCCACCTCCAAGGAACAAAACTGAAGTAATGAGTTTGTTGGGAAGGTTAAATTACATCAGCAGGTTTATTGCTCAGCTCACAACAACCTGTGAGCCAATTTTCAAATTGTTGAAAAAGGATGCTGCGGTCAAATGGACCGATGAGTGTCAAGAAGCGTTCGATAAGATAAAAGGGTACTTGTCGAACCCACCCGTGTTGGTCCCGCCAGAGCCAGGAAGACCTTTGATTCTTTACTTGACGGTTTTGGAAAATTCATTTGGTTGTGTATTGGGGCAACATGACCTCACTGGCAGAAAAGAACAGGCCATCTACTACCTTAGCAAGAAGTTCACAGCTTATGAGGTTAAGTATACTCATCTGGAAAAGACATGTTGCGCCCTAACATGGGTAGCTCAAAAATTGAAACACTATTTGTCATCCTACACTACTTACCTTATTTCTCGGTTGGATCCATTGAAATACATTTTTCAAAAGCCTATGCCAACGGGAAGACTCGCAAAGTGGCAGATATTGCTCACAGAATTTGACATCATCTATGTGACTCGAACTGCAATGAAGGCTCAAGCACTGGCTGATCATTTGGCCGAAAACCCGGTCGATGAGAAATATGAGCCGTTGAAAACTTATTTTCCTGATGAAGAAACAATGCATATCGATGAGGTGGAGCGAATTGAAAAGCCTGGCTGGAAACTTTTCTTTGATGGAGCCGCTAACATGAAAGGAGTCGGGATAGGAGCTGTAATCATTTCTGAAACATGGCATCACTATCCTGTTACGGCTCAATTGCGATTTTATTGCACCAATAATATGGCTGAATATGAAGCTTGCATTTTGGGGTTAAGGCTAGCCGCAGACATGGGTATCCGAGAAATCTTAGTCATGGGAGATTCGGATCTTTTGGTACATCAAATTCAAGGAGAATGGGAAACCCGAGACTTGAAGCTCATACCATACCGACAATGTCTACATGATCTTTGTCAGCGGTTTCAATCAGTGGAATTCCAACATATTCCAAGAATCCATAATGAGGTTGCCGATGCATTGGCTACCCTGGCATCAATGTTGCACCATCCGGACAAAGCTTATGTAGATCCGATACATATTCAAGTCCACGATCAGCACGCTTATTGCAATATGGTTGAAGAAGAATTTGATGGTGAACCATGGTTCCACGACATCAAGGAGTATATCAGGATGAGGATATATCCCGCACAAGCCACAGGAGATCAAAAGAGGACCATTAGGCGATTGGCAAATGGATTCTTCTTAAGCGGAGGAGTTTTGTACAAAAGAACACCAGATCTTGGATTATTAAGATGCATAGATGCCAGACAAGCTACAGCTGTCATGTCTGAAGTACATTCAGGAGTTTGCGGACCCCACATGAGTGGAATGTGTTGGCAAAGAAAATCCTCCGAGCTGGTTACTATTGGCTTACCATGGAGCGAGATTGTATCAGTTTTGTGCACAAGTGTCATCAATGCCAAATACACGGAGATTTGATTCATTCTCCACCATCCGAGTTGCACACAATGTCGGCACCATGGCCCTTCGTTGCCTGGGGCATGGATGTGATTGGACCAATTGAGCCGGCAACATCCAATGGGCACAGGTTCATTCTGGTAGCTATTGATTATTTTACCAAATGGGTTGAGGCCAAGACATTCAAATCAGTGACCAAGAAAGCTGTGGTCGATTTTGTCCACTCAAATATCATATGTCGATTCGGAATCCCGAAGGTGATCATCACAGATAACGGTGCTAATCTTAACAGCAACTTAATGAAGGAAGTATGTCAACAGTTTAAGATTACACATCGCAACTCTACCCCATATCGGCCCAAGGCGAATGGAGCAGTAGAAGCAGCCAACAAAAACATAAAGAAGATACTTCGGAAAATGGTAGAAGGTTCAAAACAATGGCATGAAAAATTACCATTTGCATTATTGGGATACCGCACTACTGTTCGCACTTCAGTAGGAGCAACTCCTTATTTGTTGGTATACGGCACTGAAGCAGTAATTCCTGCAGAAGTTGAGATTCCTTCCCTTCGGATCATCGCCGAAGCAAAGATTGATGATGATGAATGGGTCAAAACCCGTTCTAGAACAGTTAAACTTGATTGATGAAAAACGATTGACCGCAGTATGCCATGGTCAATTATATCAAAGAAGAATAGAAAGAGCATACAACAAAAAGGTGCGTCCCCGGAAGTTTGAAGTAGGTCAGCATGTGCTGAAACATATTCTTCCACATCAGGTTGAGGCAAAAGGCAAATTTGCCCCGAATTGGCAAGGACCATTCATTGTGACCAGAGTATTATCGAATGGTGCACTATGTTTAACAGATATTGAAGGCAAATGCATAGACATGGCGATCAATTCTGACGCGGTAAAGAGATATTATGCATAAAATTTTTGAATGTTTGTATTTAGCATTATTTCGAAGATTGGAATGACAAAGGCAATTTATTCTGCTATCCAAACACTATACCCTTTGTTTCCCCCCTTTGAGCCATACTTGTTTCTTTCCTACCCCCTCTTGGAAGCAATGAAAATCAAATTAAAATATATATATATATATATATATATATATATATATATATATATATATATATATATATATATATAAAATCACTATCATGTAGTGAACTACGTTTGACCTGATTCCTCAAAGAAGGATACGTAGGCGCCTCACGGCTCGGTCATAGGGTGCACGACATATACAATGTGCACGAAAAGAAACATTAAGAGACCCCAATCAAGAGACTGGGGCAGGAATTGTATTGGAAATAAGAAAGATTCCAAGAGTTGTAATTTTAAACCCATACCAAAGCTATTTAGCTTTTAATACCTTTTCCATTTCTAACCCCATACCAAAAAGACCTTTCGATCAATCTTAGAAAAATGTTGAGTCAAGCAAATGAAGATGGTTCATAACACTCTGGTACAAACAAGAAAAGAAAGTAAAAATGAGAGAGTCTTATAGGTGAAAACCCACACGGGCACCATAAGGCGACGGAAGTTGAGAGAAAAGTAAAATGAGAGAGTCTTATTGGTGAAAACCTTCGTAGGCACCATAAGGCGAAAAGGAAGTGAAAAAATGAACAAATGAGGAAAGTTTATCGGTGAAAACTCTTTGAGACATTGCAAGTCCAACAGGTCTGTGAAATGAAAAATGAAGTTGGATTATGGAAATTTTGGCGAAAACAAAAATGAGACAATTGAAAGGAGATTGATTAAAAGACTGGGTTGATTAATCCAAAATGCATACCCTGATCATTGGTGCCAGTAACTCCAATCAGATAAGTTTTTATTCTTTCTCCAACAGTCATCCAAACTTGGATTTTTCTTTTCATTCTATAATTGTCGAAATCAGCGTGTTTCGTCACTAATAATCTTACTTTTCTAAAAGCTTTGAGATAAGTTTTATTCCAAACAAATAAGAAGGAATGTCAAGGTATACTACCAAGATTCAAGGTTACATGATGCAAAATACGGCCATGAAAGGCGGGAGATAAAAAGATATGGGTGTAAGAAAAGTGAAATCAAAAGTGGATCAGCAAAGTCAGAAGGGACATATGATTACAGTTAAAAGGGTTTGAAGGAAAACATACAGAGGGGAATCCTATAGTCAAGGATCAATTACAAGGACAAAACAGTCTTTTCAACCATTCCAAGGCAATAAAGAGAAACGAAGAGAAGCATCACCATCGGCAAGAATACCCCAGTCAACCACCCTGCTTTAAACTAACGAAGTTTTCTTTGATTTAAAACAGGGACAAATACAATATTTGTGTCAGGAAATACCTGGTAAAGAATTGAAGAAGTCAGGCGTCCACCTGGAGAATGAGGATGAGAATTGAAGAAGTCAGGCGTCCACCTGGAGAATGAGGATGAGAATCAAAGAAGTCAGGCGTCCACCTGGAGAATGAGGATGAGAATTAAAGAAGTCAGGCGTCCACCTGGAGAATGAGGATGAGAATTAAAGAAGTCAGGCGTCCACCTGGAGAATGAGGATGAAGAATTAAAGAAGTCAGGCGTCCACCTGGAGAATGAGGATGAGAAAAAGAAAAAGTCAGGCGTCCACCTGGAGAATGAGGATGAGAAAAAGAAGAAGTCAGGCGTCCACCTAGAGAATGAGGATGAGAAAAAGAAGAAGTCAGGCGTCCACCTGGAGAATGAGGATGAGAAAAGAAGAAGTCAGGCGTCCACCTGGAGAATGAGGATGAAGAATTAAAAAAGTCAGGCGTCCACCTGGAGAATGAGGATGAAGAAGTTAAAAAGAAAGTCAGGCGTCCACCTGGAGAATGAGGATGAGAAAAGAAGAAGTCAGGCGTCCACCTGGAGAATGAGGATGAGAAAAGAAGAAGTCAGACGTCCACCTGGAGAATGAGGATGAGAAAAGAAAAAGTCAGGCGTCCACCTGGAGAATGAGGATGAAGAAGAATTAAAGAAGTCAGGCGTCCACCTGGAGAATGAGGAAGAGAATTGAAGAAGTCAGGCGTCCACCTGGAGAATGAGGATGAGAAAAGAAGAAGTCAGGCATCCACCTGGAGAATGAGGATGAGAAAAGAAAAAGTCAGGCGTCCACCTGGAGAATGAGGATGAGAATTGAAGAAGTCAGGCGTCCACCTGGAGAATGAGGATGAGAATTGAAGAAGTCAGGCGTCCACCTGGAGAATGAGGATGAGAATCAAAGAAGTCAGGCGTCCACCTGGAGAATGAGGATAAAGAAAGAAAAGAAGCAGTCAAGGCACCCACCTGGAGAACGAGGGAATGCAATGGAAATGTTGAAATCAAAAGCCCGCTCGTATGATAAAGGAGCACATTTAGAATCAATAAAATAGAGGAGTCCAACAAAATCCCCAGCAAGAAACAACAAGAGTTCAAAAAGAAAATACGGGACACAATGAAAAGGAATACGGAATAAGCCAAATGCGCAAGAGTCACCAAGATATCAAGACAACAAGAAACGCAAGGGCATGATCTAGATAAGATTTTTTATAATTCCTGTACCATAATCTAGTTTAGTTTTTGTATTACCTTTGAAGTAAGGTGTAATAAGGAGGTCAGCAAGCAGTAAAAACAGCACGAAGCAGCAGTAACATCACAGTCCCACGGTAGTCCCAGCTACCCAAAACTTCCCGAACTACATTGACCTGATTCCTTTATAGCCAAGGATATGTAGGAAACCTTTGAAGCAGAGGTTCGGTCAAATCTTTCAAAAAATGCTTCCCACGGAGTATTTGAACGGGCAAAAATCGCTCGTATCCGCTCACTTTATCTTTGCACGAAAACTCTTCGAGTTTCCGCACAAAGAGGGGCAGCTGTGAGCACGTGATTTTTGCCTTACGAAAACTACTCCAAAATAAATCAAAAAATAAAATAAATTTCTTTTACTGCGTAATTTTTGAATTTGCGTGGTGTTAAATATTTGTGTTATATCCATAAATGTTTACTTTGTCATAATAAAATGAAAAATAAAATAAAATACATGTTGCATGCATATAGGATTTAATTATGCATTTAAAAGATAATTTAAATAAAATCACAAAAAAATATGCAATAGTTCTATTTTCCACTGTGTGTTTGATGTTTTGTCTATGTGTTAAATAATTGTTATAGAGTAATTAATATATTTTTGTGAAGTTAAAATTGTTTTATAATTAAAATTAGAAATTTAAATTAGAAAAAATGAAAATATATATATATATACAAAATCGGACCTGGATTAAATTCCAGGCCCAAATCAAGTTAACCCTCCACAGCCCAGTCCAAACAAACCCCAGGTCCGATCCAATACCACCAAATCCAAACGACGCCGTATGGGCACTTCAAATCTGGGCCTTTGATTTGTTTCAATCAAACGGTCCAGTTCAGCCATTGCTTAAACGAAACGACGACGTTTTACGTTGTCAGATCTGAACCGTTCATCTATCTTGATCCAACGGCCTCAGGAACTCATCCAAACCCGATCCATATCACCCCCGGGCTGACCCCTTTCCCCCAAACTTAAGCCAAACGACATCGTTTGGTTAAGTGAATAAATCCTGACCACTCATCCTACTAGATCTAACGGTCAGCATCAACCCACCCCGTCCCTATATAAGCCCATAATCCGCACCCCGGCCCCCCTAACTAAACCCCCCCTCTCCACTGTTCATCATCACCTTCCTCAGACCCCCCTAACCCTAGCCGCCCTTATTCCCCACTGCCTGAAACCCGGCGGCATCAATGCCGCCGGTCACCAAAATAACACCCTAGAACCCCCTGAACACCCTCTATCCGAATATGTTAGCCTCTTGGCTCGAATCTTCCTGAAGGTTCTCGAATCTTCATTTGAAGATTCGAGCCAAACTCAGATCTAAACCTAACAGCCCCAAATCGACACCATAACTTCCCCTAACCACCCTAGGTATGGATCTGTTGCTTGTTTGGCTCGAATCACTTCCGAGCTTCTCGAATCTTCTTTTGAAGATTCGGACCAAACAAGAACAAACTCAGACTTGTTCTAAAATGACACCAAATGACCCCTAGGCTCCCCTCACCCTTGTGTCATCTTTGGTTCCCTTCGAATCAGCCCGGAAATGTTCGGATTTAAGATCCAAGAACCTGAAACCCTAAAAATTTTCCAATCTTGGAATTTTTCTGATTCGAGTGAAGGATTGAGGTCTAATAGACTTTAATCGAGGTATTCTCAACTGAGAATACTTCGAATAAAGTCTGTTCAGCCTCAAAAATGTCCGAATTCAAGTTGAGTCTGTGCCTGAATAAATTTGAAGATTCAGAGGTATTTTTTCTATTTTTTTTGTGTATTCTACGTGTATTTTATGTTTGTTTCATTAGTCTGTAATTTTCCCATCTTTTGTTGTTATACTGTATCATACTCGTCTATATGATCAAAATATGAAACTGTTTCTGTTGGTTGTGATTATTCACAATGTAAGTAATCGACTCGATTAAGTTCGTCGATTAGTTATATTATGAATTCTCATTTATGATAATGCTGATTGAAACAGTCTGTTTTGCTTTGTTTTTAGACTGATTATGGACAAATGTTGTAAATAGTCAACTGATTAATACTCGTCAATTAAATCATGTTTGTTTGCGAATCAGTGAATTCAAATGTATGTTGTATATGTTGTTTTCTGAACAGGGCATTGTCAGTATATTGACAATGCTCCTGTGTATGTTTGATCTTAGTTCAATGCTGAAATTCAGTTTGACTTGCTATGTTGAATTCAGTATAATTTGTTGTGATATTAGGTTTAATTTCAATTTCACAAATGTTGGTTAGATACCATTGTGTTAGAAAAGTGCATTCTCAGTCAAGATTCAGTCCAGAACTTGATAGGATTGGTTATAGCTGTTTAATTCAGAAGGATAATCGATTTTGAACAAATTTTAAAATCTATTTTGTATCAGATTCTGATTTCCTTGAGGGCAGTAATAACAGTAAGCTTTCAGGGGTACTACTGGTAATGAAACAGTGAGGATAGTAGTGTGCTGATAGTGGAGTGTTAGTGGCTTTTAATTTAATGGGGTAATGGGAAACAAAGGGTAATGGGTTGCTGAAAATCAGGGAAAAGTTAGCTTAATGGGATTTAAAGTGGAAAAACAAATTTTTAATGGAAATTTTCTGTTTTTAAAAGATAAAAGGGGTCCAGGCAGACCTGTATAAGAGGGGGGAATGGGTACTGACTTGAGGAGGGTGGAGAGACTCAGATTTTGAACGAGAAAAAAAAAAATCTGATTGATCAGTTTTCAGACAGAGTTTTTGAGAGCTTAGAGAGAGTTTTGGAAAGACAGAAAAAATAGGAAGAGAAAAATCTGATTTGAAAAGAAAAAGAAATCAGATTTTAACAGGAGATTCTAAGAAGAAAAAGAGAGTGTGAGATTGAAGAAAACAGAAACAGAAAAATCAGAAATAGGAATCCAAAACAGGAAGAAACTGAAAATCTGAAAAAATGTTATCCTTCTAGAATCTGTCCGTTGTTTGTTTTTGTGGATACTATTCAGTCTGAATCTGAAATTTTCCTCAAGTTACTGTCACTGTTCATCTGGGTTAACGAGTTTGGTTCAGACTTGCTAAATACTGCTATTCTGCTGACTTTGTTACTGTTGCAACTGCTGAAATTCACTCCTTCTACCTTCGTTTTCAGGTACATATCTCTTAAATTCTATGTTGGAAAGAGATTCAACATGACAAATAAATGAATTTTAAATTGTAATACTGCCTTCTATCGTTTAAGTTTAAACATTTAAATTTCAGCTTTGGTTTCATGTTGGATAACCAGTAGTGAGTTCGACTTGACGGCTACAAGTTAATTGTCTTATTTTTAAATTCATATAAAAACTTTGTAATAATGTTATCCATGTTGAAATTTCATTAGTTTAGTTATCTTTGAGTTGTGTAAATAGGAAGCATGGCAGAAAGTTGGCTTTTATTTACACTTTATGGTATTGTTAGATAGGTATAGCATAATATGGAAATATCAAGGAAATATGCTATTAGTTTATTTTGTTAGTTAATTAGTTGTTGTTTAAAGCTAGATGATGATTGGTTGCAATTTGCTATCTTTTGGCATAACATTGGTTGTGTTCATAATCTATAGTTGAAAGACGCGTTAGTATAATCCGTTATGTTCACGATGTCAAATATGGTAAGTAATATTGTATGCAATATCATTTTATTAAGTCAACTAGACTTGTTCTCTTTCTTAATAATAAAGGGCTTAGGAACTTATACAATGTGAAAGTTAATAGTTAGTAATAATTCACATAGATTGAGAATCAAATTGGTTTGATTATATATATATCTATCCTCACTCAATCATAGGCATAATTAATTAAATTAATTTCGTCTATTAAGATTAAAACAAGTATATGAGAATAAGATGAGATGTACGAACACAAATTGCAAAACTTTATATCAATGGTAATTATGAATAGAACTTGCACTAAATAAAAATAATAAAAGTTCTTGAAAAATATTCTTTCCTTTATAATTCATTTTCAGTTTCATATACAATTCATTCTTTGGCATATATATATATGTTATATTTGTTAAAAATAGTATTAATCATATTTTTATTCTGTTCTTTGAATTTGAATAGTTGGAATGAATATAATTTATACTTGGAAATTATAATCGACGGGCAACCTTTAATAGATTGTGAATTCTTTTCAAAGAATTTAAAGGCCTCTAAAATGGGAGTTCTCATGATTTTCACATAAAAAATATATGAATATAATAAACAATTTGTGGAAAATCCATAATACCATTACAAGTATTTTGCGCAATTAGGGATGCGTTCGCGTACCCTGATTATATTTTTAAAAGCAAATTCGGATTATGCGTACGCGCAATTTCGAGCGAATATTTAAGAAAAGGATTTTTCCAAAGGTGTTAAAATAATTTCATATAACCCGAGGTGTGCAGTTCATTATCTAAATAAAAGGGGTGATGATGTTCCTGATTTTATTTTTGATTTTCGAATATATATATTTTTTTATAAAAAAAAAAACTATAACATGGATAATTTTATTGTGTACACGTACGCGTGGCACGATCCCCGGTAATTATAAAAAGTATATAATACGAATATACGTACGCGTAATTCGTCCATATAATTGTAAACAATAAGTAAAAAGCGGTAGTAAAATCATGCAATAAAAACGTATTTAGTAAAATCAAGATAATTAAGCCAATAATAAAAACAGTTAAGCGACCGTGCTAGAACCACGGAATTCGGAAATGCCTAACACCTTCTTCCGGATTAATAGAATTCCTTACTCAGGATTTCTGGTTCGCAGAATAATAAACAGAGTCATATTCTCCTCGATTCAGGGATTAAAATTGGTGACTTGGGACGCCTTAAAATTCCCAGGTGGCGACTCTGAAATAAATAAACCAATCCCGTCTCGATTGTCCTTTAATTGGAAAAACTCCCTTGCACCCTCGCGGGTGCGGAAAAAGGAGGTGTGACAAACGGCCACAAGTATAAAACTCACTCGTATGCTATGACCCAACAACAACGTATAGATACTCGTCACCTCATATATACGTCGCACTCAACAACTAAACACGTAGCAAATAAGGCATCAACACCTAATCCCTCAAGCTAAGGTTAGCCACGACACTTACCTCGATTACACGACCAAACTCAAGCCTCAAATACCGCTTTTCCTTTAGATTCCACCTCCAATCCACTCGTATCTAGCCACAATTAATTTAATATCAACAATTATTGCTAAGGGAATCAACTACAATGCACAAATTTAGTTTTTCCAAACTTTCCCCCAAAAGTCAAAAATTGACCCCGGACCCACTTGGTCAAAACCCAAGGTTCGGACCAAAACCCATTCACCCATTCACCCACGAGCCCAAATATGTAATTAGTTTCGGAATCTGACCTCAAATCAAGGTCTAAATTCCCAAATTTGTAAAATCACCAATTCTCCTAAAATCTCCAATTTCTACCCTTAAAGAACAAGATTTTTGGATGAAAGTTAATGAAATACAATGTGTAATTGAAAGAAAGTGGTTTAGAATCATATACCAACACTTTGGGGAAGAGACTGTCTCTTGAAAATCGCCTCTAAGCTTCCTTGGTTTTGAAAATATGAAAGAATGGCCAATTCCCCTTTTTGATTCTGTTTTAAAACATTGGACAGGCCTTTTTCGCGTTCGCTAAGGGCCTGTCGCGTTCGCGAAGCATTGCGGCCAGAAGGGCCTTCGAGTTCGCGATGGTCTTTCCCCCGTGACCATTACGTTCGTGGGCCTTGGACCTCGTTCGCGAAGAACAACTCATAGATTCCCAGCTCACCTCCTTTTTACTCTACGCATTTGCGAGATGCTGGTCGCGTTCGCGAAGAGCAGCCCCCCAGTGCTCCGCGTTGGCGACCATGGCTTCACGTTCGCAAAGAAAAATCCCCTCCCCAGCCCAGGTTATACTTCACATTCGCGAGAGTTGCTTTGCGAACGCGAAGCACAAAGTACCGTCATACCAAAAGCAGCAATACAATAGGTTCTTCTAAGTTCAAAACATCCCGCAACCTATCTAAAATTCACCCGAGCCCTCGGGGCTCCAAACCAAACATGCATACAAGTCTTAAAACATCATACGGACTTGCTCGTGTGATCAAATCGCTAAAATAACACCTAAAACTATGAATTTAGCATCAAAATCAATGGAATTCTCAAGAACACTTAAAGTTTCTATTTTCACAATCGAGGGTCCGAATCACGTCATATAAATTCCGTTTCTCACCAAATTTCACGGACATGACTTAAATACCATACTAAACTTGTACCGGATTTCGGAACCAAAATACGGACCCGATACCAACAAGATCAAACATTATTCAATTTCTAAAAACCACTATATTTTCACTTTAACAATTTTCTTCAAAAATTCATTTCTCGGGCTAGGGACCTCGGAATTCGATTCCGGGCATATGCCCATGTCACGACCTAAATATCCCTCCGAAGGAGTCGTGATGGCACCTAGTCTCTAAACTAGGTAAGCCTAACATAAACTGAAATAACATTGATGCTTACTAACTTTAAATTAACCAACTCTGAATAAATCAAAATTTCCAACACCGGTGGTACAAGTCACAAGCCTATCTAAGAGTAATTACACAAAATAATACATTACTGCCCCGAAACAAAGGAGCAAATGAAAATAAATACAAATGAAGGTGACTCTGAGACCTGCGAATGCTGTAGTAGGTTTACCTTGAGTATCCACCGCGATGACCCGCTCAACTACTATCAATCCACCTGGATCTGTACACAAAAATGTACAGAAGTCTAGTATGAGCACACCACGGCGGTGCCCAGTAAGTATCAAAACTAACCTCGGTGAGGTAGTGCCAAGGAACAGTCAGGACACCTACTAGTCAAATGACATGAACAAGGTATGATAATAAAACATCAAGATAAAGATAACAAAGTAATATCAACTACGGAGAGAAAATCCAAGCACGAACAGTATAAACAATAAAGGGAGAACACGGATAGTAACGAACAGAAACCAAGTAAATCAGATAACCCAAGCAATTCAACACTGACATAATAGAGACGGAGACAAGTAAGAATGTATCCAATAAAAAAAGAATGCCAACTCAATCAATCACATCACGTTTAACACACCATCCCGATCATTTCAATCCTCGATTTCTTATATCATAATCTCAACTTTCGAACTTTCAGCACATATGGCACCTTGTGCCCACATATTTTCCATCTCATGCTTATCAACAAAATCCACATGATATACAATACAAAATGTCCTTACAAATGCACTTAAGATGTTCAAGAAGTCCCATTTACATAATATAAATTAAATTACAATTTCTAAATAAATTTGGAAAATCGGCGAGAAAAGATGAAGTTCTTTTTTTTTTTTGAAATCATTCGAGTAAGAAAGTACCCCTTTCAATTTAAAATACAACATCGTAAGAATTATTACCTTTAATAGGAGAGTTAATAACTTAAAACTTAGTAGAAATTCCTTTTTAAGAAAAATACAACCTCAGACGGTTTAAGGGGATATAATAGAGAAACTAATTGAATTAAGGATGTAACAATTATTGAAGTTTGAAGTATTGGAACGTATATATATATATATATGTAAATACGGTGAGGTATATATATATATATAAATATATAAATACGGCGAGGTATTGAAAACATTGTGGGTTCTAACACAAAGGATCACAGTAATAAAGGAATTAAATAGTTTAAACATTTGAATTGACAACAACAAATAAACACAGTAGCAGAAAGTGCACGGCATCACCCTTTGTGCTTTTACTCTCGTTCTCACCATAAGAATCAATATTCACTTTTATTCTTTCTTGTTGCGGCGTGCAACCCGATCCCAATCATATAGTAATGTTGCGGCATGCTATCCAATCCAAATCATATAATGATGTTGCAGCGTTCAACCCGATCCAAATCATTTAATATTGTTGCAGCGTGCAACCCGCTCCAAGTCATATAATGATGTTGCGGCATGCAACTCGATCCATATAATAATGTTGCAGCGTGCAACCTGATCCATATAGTATTATTGCGGCATGCAACCCGATCCATATAATATTATTGCGACGTGCAATCCGATCCATATATACAAATCAACACCAATCACAAAAGAATCCCGGCAAGGGAATAATAAAGAAACAACAATATCCCGGCAAGGGAACCAACAGTAAGAATTAAATATGTCCCAGCAAGGGCACCAACAGTAAGAATTAAATATGTCCCAGCAAGGGAATCAGCTATAACCAAACTTGTACCAACAATTAACTTCACAATGAAACCTCAACTACACAACAAGACATAATAAGCACGTGATAACTACACCGCTAACCACAACAATTGGACATGTAACCTATTTGCACGAAGTCATAGAGGAACTCACAATCAAGAAATATCAAGACAATAAGGAAGGCAATCACTTCAATTAAGGCAATTAAGGGTCAATGTAACACGTAAGAATTATAGGAAATCTAACAACGTCATATGGAGCATATAGAAGCAATTTAAGCAACTAGGAAACCCAATCATAACAGGATATTGTCCACATAAGGATTGTCACGACCCCGGTTCGCCCTCCGTGAACCATCGTGACGGCACCTAGTCTCTACGACTACGTAAGCCTATTTTGCAGAAGAAAAACAAAATTTGCGGAAGTAAAACAATTTAAAATAGAAATAAAGTAGTAACAATGTTTAAATGTGCCACTCGGCTTACACCATGTTTAACTCTCAATACCAATAAATAAATTCAAGACCCGAAAACCCACGAATCACAAGCTAAGATCAATACTACGTAGCTCTAACTCCGGAATGTCTAATAAGAACATAAAAATACAGAAGGGCTAAATACTAAAAGCAGGAATAGAAAGGGACTTCTCGGTCTGCGGATGCGGCAGATATACCTCGAAGTCTCTAGAGTAGCTGCCTCCTCAAGGATGATAGGCCTGAGTAGCGGTACCTGGATCTGCACATGAAAAACATGCGCAGAAGGGGCATGAGTACACCACAACGGTACTCAGTAAGTGCCAAGCCTAACCTCGGTTGGGTAGTGACGAGGAAGGTCAGGTCCCTACTGAGATTAAATAAGTATAAAGATGACAGGATAAGATAAGTAGTACAATTGAGAATCTACAGTAAGAATCTATACATGATAATAAGAGTACAATAACGGAAAACAGAGATGAAGGCAAACTGCAAGGAAGTAACTGGGGATCTCTTAGTATCTCGAGGATCTCTTAGTACCCTCAATATATTCTAGGGATCTCTTAGTATCCTCAATATATGCTAGGGATCTTTTGGTATCCCAAGGATCTCTCGGTATCCTCAATATATGCTAGGGATCTCTTGGTATCCCGAGGATCTCTCAGTATATATGCTAGGGATCTCTTGGTATCCCGAGGATCTCTCGATATATATGCTAGGGATATCTTGGTATCCCGAGGATCTCTCGGTATCATCAATGTATGATAGGGATCTCTTGGTATCCCGAGGATCTCTCGGTATCCTCAATGAATGATAGGGATCTTTTGGTATCCCGAGAATCTCTTGGTATCCTCAATATATGATAGGGATCTCTTGGTATCCCGAGGATCTCTTGGTATCTTCAATGTACGTGCTGGGGATCTCTCGGTATCCTGCACTTCAACTCAAATCATAAATGCATACAGGGGATCTCCCAGGATGTCGTCCCGTAGTCCCAAAGTAGAACACACAACAATGGCACAAGGAGTACTCAAATAAACTCAACTTCATAATGAGGTAACATAGACAATTCTAACCTAGCATTTTTCACGTAATACAAATAAGGCAGTTAAAGCAATTAAGACAATTAGACATGTTCTCTAAATAACAGCAGGTTTAAAAGTGCAAGTAGAATAAATAGAAAGGGAAAACATAATTAAAGTTACTTAATGAAAACCGGATTTTCAACAATTAGCACAAGTACGCACTCGTCACCTCACGTACAAGGCATTTCAATTATCACAATACCAATCCTAAGGGGAAAGTGCCCCACACAAGATTAGACAAGCCATTTACCTCGAACCAGCTCAAAATCAACCCGACACCACGTCTTTGCCACGAGTACTCGACTCCAAATGGCCCAAATCTATTCAATTCAATTGCATAATGTAAATAACACTTCAAGTATTAAATTCTAAGCTAATACGCGAAATTATGTAAGATGCCCAAAATGCCCCTCGGGCCCACATCTCGGAAGCGGGTAAAATTTATATTTTCAGAATCCTCACACTCTCACGAGTTCATGCATACCAAAATTACCAACATCGGACCTCAAATGATCCCTCAAATCATTACTCAAATGTCTCAAATACTAAGCCCTAGTTTCCCCAAATTTTCACCCTTAATTTCCATGATTTCTAGCTCTAATCCATGAAATAATAGCATAAGAACGAGTTTTAGGTCCAAATTCCTTACCTTAATGAAGTTCTCTTGAAATCCCTTTGTCAAATCGTCCCAAAAGCTCCCAAGTCGTGATAAAAATGGTGAACTAAACCCCAAAGTCACGGAACCCCTTTTAAAATAATCTACCCAGTAGTTTATGCATCTGCGGCCTTGGAACCGCTTCTGCAGTCCCGCATGTGCGGAACAAGGGGTCGCATCTGTGACTTACACTTAAGGTCCAATTTCTGCACCTGCGCTTTCCCGTCCGCATGTGCGGTACCGCTTTTGCGGTTAACTACCCGCATCTGCGGAACCTGCTGCTTCTCCACAACTCCGCTCCTGTGATCGCTTAGCCGCATCTGCGGTGTTGCACCTATGGAACCCAAACCACAAGTGCGGTTATGACAGCACCAGCAGTTGAAGCTGCAACTTAAACTCCAAAATTTCCTCCATCAACCATCTGAATTCATCTCGAGGCCCCCGGGACCTCAACCAAAGGCACCAACAAGTCACAAAACACTATCCAAACTTGTACCAATCCTTAAAACACCTAAAACAACATCGAAACCTCGAATTAACCAAGGATTTAAGCCTAAGAACTCCAAATTTTTGTCAAAATACGCTTTCGATCAAAAAGTCTAGCAAACCTCGTCTGAGTGACCTGAAATTTTGCACACACGTCACATTCAACACTGCGGAGCTACTCCAACTTTCGGATTTCATTCCGACCCTCGGATCAAAATCTCACTATCGGACCGAAAACTTCAAAAATTTAATTTTCGGTATTTCAAGCCTAAATTAGCTATCGACCTGCAAAACACAATCCAAACAAGCCCCTAAGCCCGAATTCACCTAACGGAGCTAACAGAACCATCGAATTTACATTCCAAGGCCTTCTTCACACTGTTTCGACTACGGTCAACTTTCCAACACTTAAGCTCTCATTTAGGGACTAAGTATCCCAAAACTCGCCAAAACTCAAAACCGAACATCCCGGCAAATCAAAATAGCAGAAATAAACTCGGGGAAAGAAGTTAATAGGGGATCGGGGCATAAATTCTTAAGACGACCGGCCGGGTCGTCACATCCTCCTACACTTAAATATTTGTTCTTCCTCGAACGAGCATAAAGACATACCTGAATTAGTGAAAAGATGAGGGTAACGGCTGCGCATATCCTGCTCGGTCTCTCAGGTCGCCTCCTCGATCGGCTGACCCCACCACTGAACCTTCACGGATGCAATGTTCTTTGACCTCAGCTTTCTATCCTGACTGTCCAATATTGCAACTGGCTCCTCGATATAAGATAGATCCTTGTCCAACTGGACTAAACTGAAATCCAACACATGCGATGGATCACCGTGATACCTCTGGAGCATCGAAACATGGAATACCGGATGAACTCTAGCCAAGTTGGGAGGTAAGGCAAGCTCATAAGCAACCTCCCCAACATGCCTCAATATCTCAAAAGGGCCAATAAATCTCGGACTCAACTTTCCTTTCTTCCTGAATCTCATAACGCCCTTCATAGGCGAAACCCGAAGCAGAAACCGCTCTTCAACCATATAGGAAACATCACGAACCTTCTGGTCCGCATAAGTCTTCTGTCTGGACTGGGCTGTACGGAGTCTATCCTGAATCACCTTAACCTTCTCCAAAGCATCCTGAACTAAGTCTGTGCCCAATAGTCTAGCCTCACCCGGCTCAAACCAATCCACTGGAGATCTACACCGCCTACCATATAAAGCCTCATACGGTGCCATCTGAATGCTGGACTAATAACTGTTGTTGTAAGCAAACTTCGCCAATGGCAAGAACTAATCCCAAGACCCTCCAAACTCAATCACACACGCACGGAGCATATCCTCAAGAATTTGAATAGTGTGCTCGGACTGTCCGTCCGTCTAAGGGTGAAATGTTGTACTCAACTCCACCCAAGTACCCAACTCCTGCTGAACGGCCCTCCAGAACCGTGATGTGAACTGAGTACCTCTATCTGAAATGATGGACACTGGAATACCATGCAGACAAACAATCTCCCGAATATAAATCTCTGCCAACCGCTCCGAAGAATAAGTAATACACACATAAATGAAATGAGCGGACTTGATCAGTCGATCCACAATCACCCAAATAGCATCAAACTTTCTCAAAGTCCGTGGGAGCCCAACTACAAAGTCCATGGTGATCCGCTCCCACTTCCACTCCGGAATCTCTATCTGCTGAAGCAACCCACCCAGTCTCTGGTGCTCATACTTCACCTGCTGACAGTTAAGGCACCGAGCTACAAATCCAACTATATCTTTCTTCATCCGCCTCCACCAGTAGTGTTGTCCCAAATCCTGGTACATCTTCGCGGCACCCGGATGGATGGAATAGCGCAAACTATGGGTCTCCTCTAGAATCAACTCTCGAAGCCCATCAACATTGGGTACACAAATCCGACCCTACATCCTCAATACCCCGTCATCACCATTAGTCACATCTCTGGCATCACAGCGCTGAACCTTGTCCTTGAGGGCAAGCAAATGAGGGTCATCATACTGCCGCTCCCTGATACGATCAAATAAGGAAGACCGAGAAAACATGCAAGCTAGAACCCGACTGGGCTCTAAAAGATCCAATCTCACAAATTGTCTGGCTAAGGCCTGGATATCCATCACCATAGGCCTCTCCGATGCTGGTAAATAAGCCAAACTCCCTAAACTCTCTTCCCGGCGACTCAAAGCATTGGCTTTGCCTGGGTGATACAAATTAGTGATATCATAGTCTTTTAGCAACTCTAACCACCTCCTCTGGTGCAAATTTAGATCCTTTTGCTTGAACAGGTGCTTCAAGCTTCGATGGTCAGTATAAATCTCACAAGGCACAATGTATAAGTAATGGCGCCAAATCTTCAGGGCGTGAACAATGGCAGCTAACTCAAGGTCGTGAACAGGGTAGTTCTTCTCATGTATCCTCAACTATTTGGACGCGTAGGCAATCACCCTACCATCCTGCATCAACACCGATCCGAGGCCAATCCTCAAGGCATCACAATAGATAAGACCCCGAACCTGTAGGCAATATCAAAATTGGAGTTATGGTCAAAGCTGTCTTCAGCTTCTGAAAGCTCGCCTCACACTCCTATGTCCACTAGAATGGAGCACCCTTCTGGGTCAACCTGGTCATGGGGGCTGCAATCGATGAAAACCTCTCCAAAAAATTACGGTAGTAACCCGCCAAACCAAGGAAACTGCAAATCTCAGTAGCTGAGGATGGTCTGGGCCAACTCTACACGGCCTCTATCTTCTTTGGATCCAACCAAAACTCACATTTCGAGAACTTTGCATATAACTTATTCTCTCTCAGAGCCTGAAGCACAGTCCTCAGGTGCTGCTCATGATCTTCCCGACTCTGGGAATACACCAGAATATCATTAATAAAGATAATGACGAACGAGACAAGATACGGCCGGAACACACAGTGCATCAAATGCATAAAGGCTGCTGGGGCATTGGTCAGCCCAACTGACATAACAAGGAACTCGTAGTGACCATACCGAGTCCTAAAAGCAATCTTCGGGATATCTGGCTCCCGAATCTTCAACTGATGGTAACCTGAGCATAAATCAATCTTAGAAAACACTTGTGCGCCCCAAAGCTGGTCAAACAGATCATCAATACGAGGCAAAGGATAACGGTTCTTAACTGTAACCTTGTTCAACTGGCGATAGTCAATACACATACGTATAGAACCATCCTTTTTCTTCACAAACAAGACAGGAGCACCCCAAGGTAATACGGTGGGGTGGATAAAACCTTTATCAAGCAATTCCTATAACTGATCCTTCAACTCCTTCAACTCAGGAGGAGCCATACGATGCGGAGGAATAGAAATGGGCTGAGTGCCCGACAACAGATTAATGCCAAAATCAATATCTCTATCAGGCGGCATGCATGGAAGATTAGCTAGAAACACATCGGGAAAATCCCGTACTACTGGAACTAAATCAACCGAAGGAGTATCAATACTGACATCTCTCATATAAGCTAAATACGCGTCACACCCCTTCTCAACCATACACTATGCTTTAAGAAAAGAAATAACTCTACTGGGAGTGTGATCTAAAGTACCCCTCCACTCAACACGCGGTACACCTGGCATAGCCAGAGTCACGATTTTGGCGTGACAATCAAGAATAGCATAATGGGGCAACAACCAGTCCATGCCCAAGATAATATCAAAATCTACCATACTAAGCAATAATAAATCGACTCTGGTCTCAAAACCACTAAGAGCGACCAATCACGACCGATAAATGCGGTCCACAACAAGAGAATCTCCCACAGGAGTAGAAACATAAATAGGGTAACTCAAAGAATCCCGAGGTACACCCAAATGCGGAGCAAAATAAGAAGACACGTAAGGATAGGCGGAGCCTAGATCAAATAAAACCGATGCATCTCTATGACAAACTAAGACAATACCTGTGATGACATAATCAGAGGCTACAGCCTCGGTACGGGCAGGAAGGGCATAATATCTGGCCTGACCTTCCCCTCTAGATGGCTGGGCAGGTGGGGTAGCAACTGGTGCGGTGATCAAAGCTTGAGAACTCTGCGGAGCGCATTGTAGCTGAGAAGTCTGTGGAGGTGCACTCCTCCCAAGTCTAGGGCAATCCCTCACCACATGGCATATGTCACCACACTCAAAACAAGCTTTGGGAGGACGTGGCAGTGGAAATTGTGCAGTATGGGTACTCCAAGACCCCTGAACACCTGAAACACTATGTGAAATCCGAGATGCAAACTGAGCTGGCTGACACATAAAACCTCTACCATGCCGTAATCTTCCTCCAAAATAAGGACCAGTGGGTCTCTCCAGTCCACGAGGCCTCCTCACTTCCCTATATTCTCTCTGCTGACCTCGTCTGTCCTCTCTCTCTTGGACCCACCTGTCTTCTACTCGGCGAGAGATCCTCACCACCCGCTGAACTGGGACCACAGGCTATCTCGCTATGATGCCCGAAACCCGACTAATGAGAACACGCTACTCTGGAGTGGGGGTGGCGGAAGTCTGGGTCCCTTCCCCAATCTGTGAAGTAGTTGGTACAACTTGAATCAACCCCGCCTGAACTAACATACCAAACATGCTCAGAAATTGTGCTAATGTCTCCTGAAGTGCTGGAGAAGTAGTAACAGAAGGCGCATCCGGTGCCTTCGCTCTGGCTGGAACTGTTGGTGGCTCCTCGGTGGCAGTTCACGCGGGTCTCTGGCTGCACCGCATGCCCGTCCTCGGCCTCTACCCCGGCCCCGACCTCTGACGGCTCTCGTAGGAGGCACAGATGTCTGATCATCTCTGATAGCATGTGTCCTCACCATCTATGAGAGAATGAAAGACAGAGGTTTAGGATTCATGATGTCAAAAAAAATCTCGCACAATAGGGAAATCAAATAAACCGGCTTGTAGATAAGTACAGACGTCTCCGTACCGATCAGCGAGACTCTAATAAACAGGCTTGTGATTCATGACTCCTATGAACTTAGAGCTCTGATACCAACTTGTCACGACCCCGGTTCGCCCTCCGTGAACCATCGTGATGGCACCTAGTCTCTATGACTAGGTAAGCCTATTTTGCGGAAGAAAACCAAAATTTGCGGAAGTAAAACAATTTAAAACAGAAATAAAGTAATAATAGTGTTTAAATGTGCCACTCGGCTTACACCATGTTTAACTCTCAATATCAATACATAAATCCAAGACCCAGAAACCCACGAATCACAAGCTAAGATCAATACTACATAGCTCTAACTTCGGAATGTCTAATAAGAACAGAAAAATACAGAAGGGCTAAATACTAAAAGCAGGAATAGAAAGGGACTTCTCGGTCTGCGAACGCGGCAGATGTACCTCGAAGTCTCTAGATCAGTCACATCCTCAAGGATGATAGGCCTGAGTAGCGGTACCTGGATCTGCACATGAAAAATATGCGCAGAAGGGGAATGAGTACACCACAGCGGTACTCAGTAAGTGCCAAGCCTAACATCGGTTGGGTAATAACGAGGAAGGTCGGGGCCCTACGTACTCGTCACCTCACGTACAAGGCATTTCAATTATCACAATACCAATCCTAAGGGGAAAGTGCCCCACACAAGATTAGACAAACCACTTACCTCGAACCAGCTCAAAATCAACCCGACACCACGTCTTTGCCACGAGTACTCGACTCCAAATGACTCAAATCTATTCAATTCAATTGCATAATGTAAATAACACTTCAAGTATTAAATTCTAAGCTAATACGTGAAATTATGTAAAATGACCAAAATGCCCCTCGGGCACACATCTCAGAAGTGGGTAAAATTTATATTTTTAGAATCCTCACACTCTCACGAGTTCATGCATACCAAAATTACCAACATCGGACCTCAAATTGTCCCTCAAATCATTACTCAAAGGTCTCCAATACTAAGCCCTAGTTTCCCCAAATTTTCACCCTTAATTTCCATGATTTCTAGCTCTAATCCGTGAAATAATAGCATAGGAACGAGTTTTAGGTACAAACTCCTTACCTCAATGAAGTTCCCTTGAAATCCCTTTTTCAAATCGTCCCAAAAGCTCCCAAGCCGTGATAAAAATGGTGAAATAAACCCCAAAGTCGCGGAACCCCTTTTAAAATAATCTGCCCAGCAGTTTATGCATCTACGGCCTTAGGACCGCTTCTACGGTCCTGCATGTGCGGAACAAGGGGTCGCATCTGCGACTTACACTTAAGGTTCATTTTCCGCACCTGTGATTTCCCGTCCGTAGGTGCGGTACCGCTTCTGCAGTTAACTACCCGCATCTGTGGAACCTGCTACTTCTCTACAACTCCGCTCCTACGATTGCTGAGCCGCATCTGCGGCGCCGCATCTGCGGAACCCAGACCGCATGTGCGGTTATGACAGCATCAGCAGCTGAAGCTGCAACTTAAACACCAAAATTTCCTCTGTCAACCATCCGAATTCATCCTGAGGCCCCCGGGACCTCAACCAAAGGCACCCACAAGTCAAAAAACACTACCCAAACTTGTACCAAAACACTACCCAAACTTGTACCAATCCTTAAAACACCTAAAACAACATCGAAACCTCGAATTAACCAAGGATTTAAGCCTAAGAACTCCAAATTTTCTCAAAATACGCTTTCGATCAATAAGTCTAGCAAACCTCGTGCGAATGACCTGAAATTTTGCACACACGTCACATTCAACACTACGGAGCTACTCCAACTTCCAGAATTTCATTCCGACCCTCGGATCAAAATCTCACTCTCTGACCGGAAACTTCAAAAATTCAATTTTCGGCATTTAAAGCCTAAATTAGCTACGGACCTGCAAAACACAATCCGAACACGCCCCTAAGCCCGAATTTACCTAATGGAGCTAACGGAACCAGCGAATTTCCATTTCGAGGCCGTCTTCACACTGTTCCGACAACGGTCAACTTTCCAATACTTAAGCTCTCATTTAGGGACTAAGTTTCCCAAAACTCCCCGAAACTCAAAACTGAACATCCCGGCAAATCAAAATAGCATAAATAAACTCGAAAAAAGTAGTTAATAGGGGATCGGGGTGTAAATTCTTAAGACGACCGTCTGGGTCGTCACAAGGACCTAAGAACCCTAGAGGCAAATTCCCACAAATAAGTCCGAGCACACACTCGTCACCTCGCATGCATGGATTACAATTAGCATAGAAGACTCAATTCCTAAGGGGAAGTCCCTCACACAAGGTTAGGCAAGATACTTACCTCAAAGACGACAAACAAATAATCTAAAATGCACTTCTCGGGTGAAAAGACCTCCGGACGGCTCAAATCTAACCAAATTAACTTCAAAGCACAAATAAAACACATAAGAAATTATTCCGGATCATAAAGTCTCAATTGTTAACAAAATTCAATAATTGGTCCAAAGGTTAACCCTTGAGCCCGCGCCTCGGAACCCGTCAAATTTTACAAAATCCGAATACTCATTCCAATATGAGTTCAACCATACAAAATTTATTAAATTCCGATACCATTTGGTTCCTCAAATCATGATTTTTTATTTTAGAAGCTTTCTTCAAAACCAACTCCATCCCCAACCCAAAACACAATTAAAATGATAAAAATAAAGACAAACTCATGGAATATATTTAATTATAGTTGAAGAACACTTACCCAATTGAATTTCGTGAAAAACCCACCAAAAATCGCCAAGAATCGAGCTATAGAATTCACAATATGATGAAAATGGCGAAACCCTCGATTTTGGAGTATATTCTGTCTGCCCAGGTTTTTGTGCATCGCGATCGTGGGAGAAGAGACGTGATCGCGTAGAAGAGATTCAAAGCTGTCAAGAAATACCCTTCGCGGGCGCGAGAAAAGGGACGCGAACGCGATGAACAATGGGCAGGGCTTACGCGATCGCGGGGTAATTCATGCGAACGCGAAGAGAAAATAGCCAACCGCCCCCAGCTCCTAATTTCTATAATGCGAACGCGGAAATACAGATGCGATCGCGAAGTAGAGGAAAACAGACCTTTGCGATCACGTGAGCTTCTATGCGAATGGAGTGAAGGGAAAAAGAGGCGACCAACGACAACACATCGTGAACGCGACATAAGGTTCGCGATCGCAAAAGAGGAATACCAGAAGCAGAAACAACAGTTCAAAATAAGGGGAAAAATACTCGTAACCCACCTGGAACACACCCGAGGCCCTCGGGACCCCGTCTAAACACACAAACAATACATATAACCAAACATGGACTCGCTCGAGGTCTCAAATGATATCAAACAACACCGAAATGACGAATCACAGCATGAATCGAACTATGAACTTTCAAATCTTCCAAATTCGAAAACTTGTGCCGAAATCGATCAAATCAACCCGGAATGACGCCAAATTTTGCAGACAAGTCTAAAATGAAATTACGGAGCTTCTCCAACTCTCGGAATTACATTCCAACCCCGATATCAAAATCTCACTATTGAACCGGAAACTTCAAAAATTCAACTTTCGGCATTTCAAGCCTAAATTAGCTACAGACCTCCAAAACACAATCCGAACGCACGCCTATGTCCAAAATTACCATACGAAGCTATTGAAATCACCCAGAACCCATTCCGGAGCCGTTTACTCAAAAGTCTAATTCCGGTCGAATTTTCACCGTTTAAACTTCCAAAACTAGGTTCCTTCTTCCAATTCAACTTCGATTAATCTGGAAACTAAATCCAACCATGCACACAAGTCGATATACATAATTTGAAGCTGCTCGCGACCTCAAACTATCGAGCCAGGCGCAATCATTACAGCCCAAGTCCCATATTTTCTACGGACCCTCCAGGACCGTAAAAATACGAGTCCGGGTCCGTTTACTCAAAATATTGACCGAAGTCAACTTAAATCAATTTTAAAGGCAAAACTTAATATTTTCTCAAATTTTCACATAAAGGCTTTTCGAAAATGCGCCCGAATTGCGCACGCAAATCGAGGAGAAAGAAAATGAGGTCTGGAAGGCATCGGAACCCCAAATTGGGTTCTAAAACATGAGATGACCTTTTGGGTCATCACATCCTCCTCCTCCTTCTTCTTCTTCCTTATTCTTTCTTTTTTAATTGTTAAAAAGAAAATATATGTGTTTGAGGTGGTGTATATCTATGTATATCATCATGTGTACCCATATATATATATATATATATATATATATATATATATATATATATATATATTATGTTGTATATCGTGATATAATTGTTAGATAAGGCAATAAAAGGTTAAATTGGAATCAAATCGTCCTAACTAATTTTAAAATAATGAAATTAATTCTGAATAAACTTACTTCAATTTTTTTTATTGATCAAAGAAGGAAAATAATTTTCTGATATAATAGGTCCAAAGAAAGTTTTAAAATATAAAAATAACAATATAATTATAGGAGTAAATAACATTTTGATATAAAAAAGAAAGAAAATAAATTTTTGATATACATTCGGTGTGTTATATACCGCGATATACAAATAATATAATTATTTTTATTGTGATATACATTGATAAAAAGGCAATAATAAATGTTAAATAACTATATTTCATATTTTAGATATACAAAGAAAGAAAATAAAATTTTAATATACATGTTGATATACACAAGGAAGAAGAAAAAGTTGTGATATACACATTATTATTGTGATATACATTTATTGGCTATTTGATGCTAATATCTATAACTAGGGCTATTTTCTGCTAATTATATGGGTACGTTGTCACACCTTGCCAAAATCCCTAATAATTTTGTATGGAAGACACATGGTGTCTTTACACAAATAGCCGGCCATACTCATTGTCTACCTTTTTTAGCCGTATATATATATATATTATACATTGATTATATATAACTATACACATATATTATATAAATTATGCATATATCTTCACAGGCTATTTTTTAATTTAAGCGATTTGGTGGACGGCTAATTGGATTAAAATTTCCTCTATCCTATGGGGGAAAGTATTCATATTGTAACCAATACAAGTGGGCCAACAATATAGATTTACAGAAATAGCGCTCCTTTGCCACTTTTCAGCCTTATCTTTTAAAAATAATCAATGTTATGGAGTTTCAAATTTACAAGTGAAAATTCCTGACATTTTCTTATAATTTCACTTGTAAAATTTAAAACTTTAGAGTAGTGGCTATTTTTCGATTATGACGGAAATGTAGCTCTTTATGAATTTTCCCAATAGACTTGGGCTAGAGATAATAGCCGTTAGCAATGGTAACTCCCGTACATAACATCTTTTTTAGGAATTTTTACCTAGCTATACTATATTAGAAACTTATTTACCTATATTCTTTATGTTTTGTAGTTTTTAATAAGTATCTAAGTTTTTCTTACCAATTGTATACATTGCTCCTTAAAAGGCTCTCACCCATTATTAGTGCCTTCAATTAAGAGATTCAATTACGTTCTTTCCTTTTCTCTTTTTTTTCTTTCTTCTTCCCTCTCTTTTTTTAATCAAAACTCCTTAATCTACGCAAAGAATGTCCATATTCTCTCTTCTCACCATTGTTGGCAACATTATATTATTAAAAAAATCGTCAATTGTATCGTTCTTTTGCTGGAAAACCGAACAACACTGAAAATTAAGAAATATTAGGAATTATATGATAACTATATCATAATTGTATTTGAATTGTATCAGATACATCAATCCTAAAACATAATTATATCATACCTGTATCACAATTGTATCTGACATGTATCTCATACATTAATACCTAAAATAATACCTGATACAATACTAATAAATTAATATACAATTATCATGTATTTGTGATAAAAATTGTGAAATTCGTCCGAACTCACAACTGCTCGTAACTACAATGAATATATAATTATCATACATTTGTAATACACTTCCTGTAACAATAATGATTTATATACAATTATAATACAATCGCGATATATTTTTGAAAAATTGTGATACAATTATGATCTTCATTTTCCTCAAGTTTCAATCATAACTATACACTAAAAATCTAATATAATCGTATTATAATTGTATCAATCGAGTATTGTTTTGGTATTGATGTATCATATACAAGTCACATACAATAAAGATTTTAGAAAGAAAGAAAACAAGATTTAAAACTTATCCACAACTTGATTCTAGAGCAATATTTCGAATTTCGTCTTTATTGTATTAATAAAAAATAGAGATTTTGGGTGATTAGTAAGGAAGCGAGAAATTGAATTTGAAAATCTTTGGAAAAGAAAAAGAATCAAAAATTTGGGGGGGGGGGGGGGGTTAATCAGTTCATGTTTATTACTTCAACTGCAAAACAAAGTAAAATGCATTGCTCTCTATAAATGATATATTGGAATAATATATCTTCTATTTTTTGAAAGCAATTTTACAAATAATACACTAAATTACAAATACAAGTATCTATCTTTTCTATGTACTTGCTGCCAAATATTATCAAATTTCTTAACAACGATTCTTCGGAAGATTCATCTAGTGCCCGTATTTTGCTTTATTTTGCATTTTAAAGTAAAAAACATGATTAATCTTTACGACTGTTGTTAGTAATTGCCAATTTTAGTTATTTTGACAAGTATAGGAATTAAAATGAATCTTAGCCCTTAATTATTTTATGATCCACATGGCATAAATCTAAAAGTTCATTGAATATTACTTGACTGGATCTTTGTCACGACCCAAAATCCAATTAGTCGTGATGACACCTAACCCAACCCGCTAGGTAAGCCAATTAACAACTATCCAATTCCAATAAAATTTAATAAGATAATTAAGTAAAAGAAAATATCTGAATCTTATACATTCCCCAAGGACTGGTAGTTAAGATTTTAGAATTTACAAAGCTGGTATGAAATAAAGTGCATCATCTGTCTGAAATATACATGAACAGATCTTTCATAAATCTAGAGCTACCATGAACAAGATTCATGTCACGACCCTAAAACTAACCCGGTCGTGATGGCGCCTATCATGGAACTAGGTCAGCCGACACATTTCCCAAACTAATTCCACATTTCATAATAAATATGTTTTAAGCTATTAATTGATAAAACTTCACAGCATAAGTCTAAATAACAAAGTGCGGAAAGAAATAAAAGTCCGATATCGGGGTGTCACAAGTTACAAGCATCTACTAAGGACTATCCGAAAATAACTAAGACTATTACGGTCTGAAAAATACTAATATATTCTAAGGGATAAGAGGGAGAAGAGCAAGGTTGTGATAGCTATGCAGCTACCTTGCCGACTCCGAATATCCGCAACGGATGAAAGATCAGCACTCGCTATCACGTCCAGCAACCCCTGGATCTTTACACAAGGTGCAAGGAGTAATGTGAGTACGCCAACTGAGTAAGTAATAAAGATAAATAAAGACTGAGCAGTAAGAAACACATAAATCCACATCATGAAATCTCAGTAAGTACAGCATGTTTTAAACCAGCATATAAGTTAAATCATCTTGTTTAAAATCCAATTTCGATACAAATCATATGAAGATAGTTTTTCAACAGTTTCAACAGAGGTTCAATGAAATTTAGAGTAAAAGTGATAAAAATCATAAATAGCCACTCGGGAAAAAATATGTATCATAAACCGCCCCTCTGGCATAACATCACTCAGAATCAGCCCATCGGGTAACCTCACAATCACTCGTAATCAGCCCCCTCAGGCACAACATGAATCAAGAACAGCCCCTTGGGCAATATCATATCACTCACTCGGGGTACCCGTGCTCATTAGAGGTGTACAGACTCCGAAGGGGCTCCTACAGCCCAAGCGCTATATCAATCCACCTTGTGGCGTAAATCGGTCTGGTCCTCGACCTCTCATAATCACAAATCAGTAACAACATGCTACGGCGCGCAACACGACCTCATAATATTCTCAAAACACATGTCCTCGGTCTCACTCACTCAGAAACTTCGCAAGCTACTCGGGTCATCAGTAAAACAAGGTGCTCAACCTAAAATATCATTTTATTCATCAAAAACGGTAATAAATACTGAGTTATGAAATCAGTAAAACATAACATGACTGAGTAAACATCTTAAGTCAAAAAAGTGAGGAAATAATAAGAAAAGGCCCCTAATGGTCCAAGCAGTTTGGTACAAGGCCCAAATATTGCATTCAATCCAAATTATAGAAATTCTTTTTAAAACACAAAAATATCATATAGTTTCCAGTCAAATACGCAACTCAGTAGGTGTTACGGGGCGGACCAAGTCACAATCCCCAACGGTTCATGACACACGCTCGTCATCTAGCATGAGTGTCACCTCAAAATAGTGAAACGATGTGTAATCCGGGGCTTCATACCCTCAGGACAAGATGTACAATCATTACTTACCTCGAACCAGTCAAAACTCTAACCCGCTATGCCCTTGCCTCTCGACTCAGCCTTCAAATGCTCAGAATCTAACCAAAATCAGTAGATTATCATCAACATATGCTAAAGGAATGAATTTCACATGAAAATTATCAAATTAGACCAAAAATTCCGAATTTGGCTCAAACCCGGCCCCGGGCCCATGTCTCCAAATTGGATAAAAATTATAAAAATAGAAACTCCTTTCACTCCCGAGTTTGTACATACCAAAATTATCAAAATCCAACCTCAAATGGTCCATCAAATCCTCAAATTAAACTCTCCAATTTCCAAGCCCTAACCCCTCAATTTCATCCCTAACTTCCACTAATTTCATGCTTAAATAACTGAAATTTGCCATAAACATAAGTATTAAGCTCAAATAACTTACCTTAATGAATATCCCCTTGATTCCCTCTTCAAAACCCTCCAAAAATCTCCAAAATCCGGATAGAAATGGTAAAGAACACCCAAAATTTTGCGCAGGCTTCCTTAATTATCTTCTGCCCAGGCATCTCGCACCTGCGGCCCACTTTCACGCATCTGCCGACCACTTTTGCGGTCAACTCAACCACATCTGCGGTTTTCACTTAACCGTCCACTTCCGCATATGCGGTCCAATACCCGCACATGCGGTCTCGCAGGTGCGCTCTTCCTTCCGCACCTGCGGTCTTGCAGGGGCGCTCCTCCTTCCACACATGCGGCTCCTGGCCTTCTCAGCTATAGCCGCTGCTACGGATGTGCACCCGCTTCTGCGAAAATCGCACCTGCGGTCCCTACTTCGCAGGTGCATTTATGATAGCTGAAGGAAATCTTCAGTACTTCCTCAAATCCCATCCTTGATCCGTCAGCCTCCCGAATTCAACCCGAGGCCCTCGGGACGTTAACCAAACATCAGTCATATATCACCATTCAAACTTATTCAAACCTTCGGAACACTCAAGACAACGTCAAAACACCAAATCACCCTCAGATTCAAGCCTAAGGATTTCCAAACTTTCGAATTCCGCAAACGATGCCGAAACCTATCAAACCTCGTTCGAATGACTTGAAATTTTGCACAGACGCCATAAATGACACAATGGACCTACTCCAATTTTCGGAAATCCATTTTGACCCTGATATCAAGATTTCCACTGCCGACCGGAAAACGCCAAATTTCTAATTTCACCAATTCAAGCCTAATTCTACCACGGACCTCCAAATCGAATTCCAAACACGCTCCTAAGTCCAAAATCACCTAACGGAGCTACCCGAACCATCAGAATTCACATTCGAGATCTTCTATACATAAGTCAATATCCAATTGATTTTTCCAACTTAAGCTTCTAAATAACAGACTAAATGTCTCATTCCATTCCAAAACCACTCCGGACCCGAACCAACCAACACGATATGATGAAATATAGTTGAACAACACATAAAGAAGTATAAATAGGGAAATCGGGGCGGTAACACATGAAATGACCGGCCGAGGCCTTACATCCTCCCCCTCTTAAACAAACGTTCATCCACGAACGAGTCAAGAAACATACCTGAAGCCTCAAATAGGTGTGGATATCTGCTCCGCATCTCCCGTTCGGTCTCCCAAGTAGCCTCCCCCATGGGCCGACCTCTCCACTGCACTTTTATGAAGCTATATCCTTTGATCTCAACTTTCGGACCTGCCGCTCTAAAATAGCCACTGGCTTCGCATCATAAGTGAAATCACCGTCTAACTGAATCGTGCTGAAATCCAAAACATGAGATGGATCGCCAATATACTTATTGAGTATAGAAACATGAAATACCAGATGCACATTCGACAAACTAGGTGGCAAAGCAAGCTCATAAGCCACCTCCCCAATCCTCCGAAGCACTTCAAAAGGCCCAATGAACTGAGGGCTCAACTTTCCCTTCTTCCCAAATCTCATAACACCCTTCGTGGGTGAAACCTTCAGTAGAACCTTCTCCCCAACCATATAAGACACATCCCTAACCTTTCTGTCAGCATAACTCTTTTGTCTCGACTGCGCTGTACGAAGACACTCCTGAATCACTTTCACCTTATCCAAAGCATCCTGCACTAAGTTTGTACCTAAAATCCTAGCCTCGCCCGGCTTAAACTAACCTACTGGGGATCTACACCATCTCCTATATAAAGCTTCATATGGATCCTTCTGAATACTCGACTGATAACTGTTGTTATATGCAAACTCTACAAGCGGTAGAAACTGATCCCATGAACCCCCAAAATAAATAACACAAGTACGCAACATGTCCTCCAATATCTGAATAGTGCGCTCGGACTATCCGTCCATCTGAGGGTGCAAAGTTGTGCTCATCTCAACTTGAGTACCCAACTCTCGTTGCACGGCCCTCCAAAACTGCGATGTAAACTGATTACCTCTATCTAAAATGATGGAAACTGGGACACCATGTAGGCGAACGATCTCTCAGATATAAATCTCAGCTAACCGCTCTGAAGAATAGGTAGTACATATAGGAATGAAGTGCATGGACTTGGTCAGCCGATCCACAATCACCCAAATACCATCGAACTTCCTCAAAGTCCGTGGGAGTCTAATTACAAAATCCATGGTGATCCGCTCCCACTTCCACTCTGGTATATGCATCTGCTGAAGTAAGCCACCAGGTCTCTGATGCTCATATTTCACCTACTGACAATTGAGACACCGAGCTACGAACACTACTATATCCTTCTTCATTCTCCTCCACCAATAGTTTTGTCTCAAATCCTGATACATCTTCGCGGCACTCGGATGGATGGAATATCGTGAGCGATGGGCCTCCTCTAGAATCAACTCCCGAAGCCCATATACATTGGGCACACATATCCGGTCCTGCATCCTCAATACCCCATCATTACCAATAGTCACATCTCTGGCATCATCATGCTGAACTCTGTCTTTGAGGACAAGCAAATGAGGATCATCATACTGGCGCTCTCTGATACGATCAAACAAGGAAGACCGAGAAACCACACAAGCTAAGGTCCGACTAGGCTCCGAAATATCCAACCTCACAAATCGATTGACCAAGACCTGAACATCAACTGCAAGAGGTCTCTCCCCAACAGGAATAAATGCAAGATTGCCCATACTCACCGCCTTCCTACTCAAGGCATCAGCCACCATATTAGCCTTTCCCGGATGGTACAAAATAGTAATATCGTAATCCTTTAGCAGCTCCAACCATCTTTGTTGCCTCAAATTGAGATCCTTCTGCTTGAACAATTGCTGGAGGCTACGATGATCAGTAAACACCTCACAAGACACATCATAGAGATAATGCCTCCAAATCTTCAACGTGTGAACAATGGAAGCCAACTCCAAATCATGAACAGGGTAGTTCTTCTTATGAGGCTTCAACTGACGAGAAGCATAAGCAATCAATCTATCCTCCTACATCAACACACACCTAATACCAACTCTAAAAGCATCACAATATATTGTATATGAACATAAAGCTGATGGCAAAACTAACACTAGAGCTGCGATCAAGGTAGTCTTAAGCTTCTGAAAGCTCGCCTCACACTCATCCGACTACTTGAAAGGAGTACCCTTTTAATTCAATTTGGTCAAGGGTGATGCTATAGATGAAAATCCCTGAACAAACCAACGGTAATAACCCGCTAAACCAAAAAAACTACGACTCTCTATGGCTGAGGACAGTCTGGGCCAACTCTAAACTGCCTCTATCTTCTTTAGATCAACCTGAATACCCTCATTGGACACCACGTGCCCCAAGAAAGCCATTGAATTGAGCCAAAACTCACACTTGGAGAACTTTGCATAAAGCTTCTCCTCCCTCAACTGCTGCAATACAACTCTCAAATACTCAGCGTGCTCCTCCTGACTATGCGAGTACACCAGAATATCATCAATAAATACAATAACAAACAAGTCGACATAAGGCTGAAACATGATGTTCATCAAATGCATGAACGCTGCTGGGGCAATAGTAAGCCCGAAAGACATCACAAGGAACTCATAATGACCATCTTAAGAATGTCTGAGTCCCTAATCTTCAACTGGTGGTATCCTGACCTAAGATCAATCTTGGAGAACACTCTCGCTCCTTGAAGTTGGTCAAATAAACCATCAATACGAGGCAAATGATACTTGTTCTTGATTGTAACCTTGTTCAACTGTCTGTAATCAATACACATCCTCATCGTGCCATCCTTCTTCTTCACAAATAGGACAGGCGCACCCCAAGGCGACACACTAGGTTGATTAAACCCCTTATCAAGGAGTTCCTAAAGCTGCTCCTTCAACTCCTTTAACTCTACCGGTGTCATACGATGCGGTGGAATAGAAATGGGCTGAGTGACCGACACCAAATCAATACCAAAGTCAATATCCCTGTCCAGTGGCATGCCCGGTAGGTCTGCAGGAAACACATCCGGAAAATGCCTCACTACAGGGACTAAATCAATGGTAGGAGTCTCTGCACTGACATCCCTCATGAAGGACAAATAAAAAAAACAACCCTTCCTAACCATCCGCTGGGCCTTCAAAAATAAAATCACTCTATTGGGAACATAATCTGTCGAACCTCGCTATTCAACTCGTGGCACCCCCAGCATAGCCAATGTCACTGTCTTAGCATGATAGTACAAAATAGCATGACACAGAGACAATCAATACATGCCTAATATCACATCGAAATCAACCATACAAAGTAATAGAAGGCCCACTCGGGTCTCCAAACCCCCAATAGTCACCATACACGATCGATATACGCGGTCCACAATAATAGTATCGCCCACCAGAGTAGATACATGAACAGATGAAACAAGAGACTCACGGGGCGTATCCAAATAACGAGCAAAATATGATGACACATATGAAAAAGTGGAACCAGGATCAAATAATACAGAGGCATCTCTGTGGAAAACTGAGACAATACCTGTGATCACGGAATCTAAAGCAATAGCATCTGGTCTGGCTGGGGGTGCATAGAAATAGGCTTGACCACCACCGGATCGACCTCCCTCTCTAGGGCGACCCTAGTTGACTGTGCTCCACCTCTAGTTTACTGGGGTGGTGAAGTAACCGGTGCTGAAGTCGATGGCTGACTCCTTTGCTGAGGCGGACCCCCATGACGATGAGGACACTACCTCCTCATATGCCCCAACTCTCCACACTCATAATAACCCCCTGGAACTGGAGACGGGGACTAAAGGGAACCCCTAGCACTGGGTTGACTAGTAGAAGAACACAACATGGAAAAGCCCTGAACTGATAGAGCACAGGATGAACTCTAGGCTGGAAGGGCACTAAGTGATGAATGACCCTAATGAGAACTGTGAGAACCATGGCTCGATGATTCCCCATGATAAACTGGGCGAGCTGACTGAGCATGTTTGAATGGACAGCCTCTGTCGTGCTGAAACTGACCCCCATAAGGAGCACCACTGAATCCACCCTATCCATGAGGCTTCTTGGCCTCCCTCTCAAACCTATCCTGACCACGAACCATCTCAATCTATCGAGCAATGTCGACAACCTCATCAAAAGTGGCACCAGAGACTCTTTCTCTAGTCAGAAGCAACCAAAGCTGAAAATCGAGGCCATGTATTAACCTCCTGATCCTCTCTCGGTCTGTGGGAACCAACCAGACTGCATGACGAGCTAACTCGGAGAATCGCATCTCATTTGTGTAACAGACATATCACCCTGACAAAGTTGCTCGAATTGCCTGCGCAGCGCCTCTCGGTGAGACTCAGGTACAAACTTCTCCAGAAAGAGATGGAGAACTGCTGCCAAATAAGGGGCACTGCGCCAACCGGCCTACACCTCTTGTAAGCCTCCCACCAACTAAGTGCAGCCCCAGAGAACTGGAAAGTAGTGAATGAGACCCCATTGGCCTCCAGAATACCTGCGGTCCGAAGCATCCTCTGACACCTGTCCAAGAAACCATGTTCATCCTCTCCCTCAACACCACTAAATGATGGAGGCTGGGTCTCCCAAACCTCTCCAATCTGCGATGCTCATCCTCTGGAATAATAGGAGCTACATAGTCATGAGCAACTGCAATCGGTTGGGCTGGAGGTGCCCCAGATGTTTGAAGTCCCTAAACAACCAGCTCAAGTCTACGAGTAGCGGGAGTTTGAGTTCCTCCCCCGGCCTGAGAAGTAGCTGCGGCAGAGACCGCCTGAGCCAGGCCAGTGCATACTGATAGAATCTGAGCTAGGGCCTCATGAAGGCCTGGCATAATAATAGGCATAATTGGTGCCTGAGCTGGTCCTGCTGGAGTATCCACAACTGGGACCTGATCATGAACTGGGGCGACTGGTAGATCTGCAGGTGCTGCCCTAGTTGTTGTGTGAGCTACACCCCTGCCCCTACTACGGCCTTGACCGCAACCTCAGCCTCTAGTGGCCCCAACTGGCGGTACTGGTGGTCGTCCGTCCTGACCGGTGGCACGTGTCCTCACCATCAGTGAGAGAATAGAATAACAAAAGTTTAGTTACCAGAATCAACAGATTCGCACGACAGGAATTCAAGAATGTGAAGTTTTTCCTAAAGGTTCTGCATCCTCTCGAAGATAAGTACATATGTCTCTGTACCGATCCGCAAGACTCTACTAAACCCGCTCATGACTCGTGAGACCTATGTAACCTAGGCTCTAACACCAATTTGTCACGACCCCAAAACCAACCCGGTCGTGATGGCGCTTATCATGGAGCTAGGCTAGCCGACACATTTTCCAAACTAGTTCGACATTTCATAATAAAGATGTTTTTAAGCTATTAATTAATAAAACTTCAGAGCATAAGTCTAAATAATAAAGCGCGGAAAGAAACAAAAGCCCGACATCGGGGTGTCACAAGTCACGAGCATCTACTAAGGACTATCTGAAAATAACTAACACTATTACAATCTGGAAAAGACTAATATAGTCTAAGGAAGATAAGAAGGAGAAGAGCAAGGTTGCGATCTCCATGCAGCTACCTTTCTGATACTCCGAATATCCACGACGGATGAAAGATCAGCGCTGGCTATCACGTCCAGCAACCCCTGGATCTACACACAAAGTGCATGGAGTAATGTGAGTACGCCAACTCAGTAAGTAATAAAGGTAAATAAAGACTGGGCAGTAAGAAACACATAAATCCACGTCATAAAATCATAGTAAGTACAACATGCTTTCAAACCAGTATATAAGTTAAAGCATCTCGTTTAAAATCCAATTTCGATAAAACTCATTTGAAGATAGTTTTTTAACAGTTTCAATAGAGGTTCAATGAAATTTAGAGTAAAAGTGATAAAAATCATAAATAGCCCCTCGGGCAAAACATGTATCATAAACTGCCCCTCGGGCATAACATCACTCAGAATCAGCCCCTCGGGCAACCTCCATGTATCATAAACTGCCCCTCGGGCATAACATCACTCAGAATCAGCCCCTCGGGCAACCTTATAATCACTCATAATTAGCCCCTCGGGCACAACATGAATCAAGGACAGCCCCTCGGGAAACATCATATCACTCACTCAGGGTACCCGCGCTCACTCAGGGTGTACAGACTCTGGAGGGGCTTCTACAGCCCAAACGCTATATCAATCCACCTTGTGGCGTAAATCGATCAGGCCCTCGGCCTCTCATAATAACAAATCAGTAACAACATGTTGTGGCGTACATCCCGATCCCAAAATATCCTCACAACACAGGCCCTCGGCCTCACTCAGTCAGAAACCTCTCAAGCCACTCGGGCTATCAGTAAAACAGGGTGCTCAACCCAAAATATCATTTTATGCATCAAAAATAGAGTAATAAATACTAAGTTATGAAATCAATAAAATATAACATGACTGAGCACAGATCTTAAGTCAAAACAGTGAGGAAATAATAAGAAAAGGCCCCTAAGGGCCCAAGCAGCTTGGCATGAGGTCCAAATTATAGAAATTCTTTCTAAAACACGAAAACATCATATAGTTTCCAGTCAAATACGCAACTTAATTGTTGTTACGGGGCAGACCAAGTCACAATCCCCAACGGTGCACGCCACACACTCATCATCTAGCATGAGCGTCACCTTAAAATAGTGAAACGATGTGTAATCCGGGGCTTCATACCCTTAGGACAAGATTTACAATCATTACTTACCTCGAACCGGCCAAAACTCTAACCCGCGATGCCCTTGCCTCTCGACTCGGCCTCCAAATACTCCGAATCTAACCAAAATCAGTATATTATCATCAATATACGCTAAAGGAATGAATTCCACATGAAAATTATGAAATTAGACCAAAAATCCCGAATTTGGCTAAAATCCGACCCCCGGGCCAACATCTCTGAATTCGATAAAAATTACAAAACTAGAAACTCCTTTTACTCCCGAATCTATACATACCAAAATCATCAAAATCCGACTTCAAATGGTCCATCAAATCCTCAAATTAAACTCTCCAATTTCCAAGCCCTAACCCCTCAATTTCATCCCTAACTTCCACTAATTTCATGCTTAAATAACTGAAATTTGCCATAATCATAAGTATTAAGCTCAAATAACTTACCTCAATGAGTATCCCCGTGATTCTCTCTTCAAAACCTTCCAAAGATCTCCAAACTCCGGATAGAAATGGTGAAGAACACCCAAAAATTCGCGAAGGCTTCCTTAAATACCTTATATCCAGGCATCTCACACATGCGGCCCACTTTCACGCATCTGCGGACCGCTTCTGCGGTCAAATCAACCGCATCTGCGGTTTTCACTTAACCGCCCACTTCCGCATCTGCGGTCCAATACCCGCACATGCGGTCTCGCAGGTGCGCTCATCCTTCCGCACCTGCGGTTCCTGGCCTTCTCATCTATGGCCACTTCTGCGGCTGCTCACCCGCTTCTGCGAACATCGCACCTGTGGTCCCCATTTTGCAGTTGCGGTTATGACAGTTGAACGAAATTTCCAGCACTTTCTCAAATCCCATCCTTGATCCGTCAACCTCCCGAATTCAACCCGAGGCCCTCGGGACCTCAACCAAGCATGCCAGCAAGTCACATATCACCATTCAAACTTATTCAAATCTTGGAACACTCAAGACAACGTCAAAACGCCAAATCACCCTCAGATTCAAGCCTAAGGATTTTCAAACTTCCGCAAACGATGCCAAAACCTATCAAACCTCGTCCGAATAACCTGAAATTTTGCGCACACACCAAAAATGAAACAACGGACCTACTCCAATTTTTGGAATTCCATTCCAACCCCAATATCAAGATTTCCACTACCGATCAGTAAATGCCAAATTTTTGATTTTGCCAATTCAAGTCTAATTCTACCACGGGCCTCTAAATCACATTCTGAACACGCTCCTAAGTCCAAAATCACCTAACGGAGCTACCAATCCATCAGAATTCACATACGAGATCTTCTACACATAAGTCAACATCCAATTGACTTTTCCAATTTAAGCTTCTAAATAAGAGACTAAATGTCTCATTCCACTCCAAAACCACTCCAGACCCAAACCAACCAACATGATACGATGAAATACAGCTGAACAACAAATAAAGAAGCAGAAATAGGGAAAACGGGGCGATAACTGAAGAAATGACCGGCCAAGTCGTTACAATTTAGCTACGGCCGGAATGCAGGTACATCTTCAAATCCAGCTCCCGTCGAACACCAGCAACATTAGCATCCAACATCTGCACGTAAGGTGCAGAAGTGTAGTATGTGTACAACCGACCCCATGTACTCAATAAGTAACAAACCTAACCTTAGGTTAAAAGTAGTGACGAATTGGGACAAGGGTCGGAGTCCCAATCTAATAACCAACAATAGTTCATAACAATATAATAATAATGGTGCAAGAAACATACTCAAAAATAAGATACTCAACTCGTTCACAGTTCCGAAATAGGCACGCTTTTCAAGTATAACAGTAGATCCCAAATCTTTTATCGAAAATTCCAAGAAAATATATGAGAGAGTTGAAAATGGTGATTTTTCCCAAAATCCTTTCAACAACAAATAAGATGTTTTATTTTCAGATAGCATGAGGAAATACATCTATATGCCTACATGTCAAGATACAGGTAAAATCATGAGTGTCACCAAAATTGGGTTGCAGAAGGAAATGCATCTCTAGTATGCAAGTCAAATACAATGCATCTTAGTGATGAACTAATGTACTCACACTCTCATAGTACTCAATCTCGCTGTCTCGCATTCTCTCTCACCATGCTCATTACTCAGTACACTCAATCACTCAACATTGTACAATACCTATTGCAGCGTGCAGCCCGATCCACATATAGCTATAAGGCCCGTTGAGGTGTGCAAGCCGATATATATATATATATATATATATATATATATATATATATATATATATATATATATATAGGCTCGTTGCTGCGTGCAATGATGTCGTCCAAGTCACACCCTCTATTGGAGGTAGTGAAATAGTCGATGCAATAGTAATACTCAACTTTGAGCTGGGACGAATTCCACATGGAGCTATGAGATTGGGATTTAGGAGTATATATTACGGTATATGAGCTTGAATTATCCTAAATTGCACTTCCACAAACTTGGTTGGTTTTATACCTAAATTAAACTAAGATTGCAACTTAGTGATTGAAACTAAGAAATAAGTTTTTTGGTTGTTTTTCAAATGTTGTAAAAGGACTAGGGTTGTGATCATGACCTAGGTGTTCGCCTAATGGGATAAATGCCTTTATGATGTTTTGTTTAACATGGTATATTTATAGCTCACAACACTGCATTGCCCACTCAATACCTCTCGGTTAGAGAATGGCTTTACCCAATTTGACTTTCTCAAGACCAAATGGGTATTTACCAAAACGATTGATAAGAGCTAAAGTCGGGTTGTACTATCTCTAGGTTGAACCCTTTAATTGGGTTGATCAATTTCTCAATTGACCCAATTCCTTGTTAGCTAGGTTGACCTAGACTAGGTCTGTCTTTCTCAAGAAGAGACTAAGTCAAAAAGGCATATATCAATGTTTGCAACCATTAATTCACAATTAAAGTATAAACCTAGCTAAATAAATAACACCCATTCATAAACAAGTATAAAATTAATCACCCATAAGATTTACACACTAGGGTTAGGTTACAACCCTAGCTAAGAATCTAGCTACTCATAATGGGTAATGAAGAAAATAGAGAAGAAAAGATAATTAAACTCATATTAAAAGATTAAAAAACAAAAATCTAATTTTTTGTCATGACCCAATTTAGGATCATGACCGACACTTAGGAGCAAGTGCTCCCAAGTAAGCCTCATCGGTATTTTACAGAAAATCGTGCAGAGTTTTCCCTATTTTTGGACTATCCCAAAAATTTCCCTGTCTCAAATCAACAACCAAACATCCTAATATCATACCAAATAATCGACAACTTATCAATCAACCAAAACGAGTCTCCACTATTACAAATCAACCCACTAACAACCAAAAATACTAAATTATCTTCAACTTTGATAATAAAGAATGATACTCAACATAAGACTATAATAATAAAATAATACTCATGACACTAAAAGAATGACTATGGAGCGACTCTAAGAATTCAAATAAAAGACCATAACAATAAATGAAATCCCCGCCCACGCGAACAAGTGCGAGGCTCACCAAGAACTAGCAACCTGTGCGCTCTAATTAACGAAATTATCGCATGCGTCAACTGCTGTCTCTGCAAAAAAATTAGCAGGGAATGAGTCGCTAGCTCAGTGAGTAATAACACTTAACCACAATCGTTTTTATTGGGGACAAGTCAGAAAATATGCTAGTATATCAAACAGAAAATAACAGAAGAATGCCCTTTCAGAAACAATAGTTTTCAGTCTCATCATGTTTTTCTTGCAGTATAATACAATTAAAAATTTAGTAATCACCTCGGTAACCATTATATAATATCAATATTCATATTTTGGGAGGTTTCAATGAACAGATCATGTAATCGTATAACTGTGGACTTCTTCGCAAGAAGTCAAATATAACGGTAGTCCCTACTCGAGGAAAATCGGTAACGGTATGCTAGTTCTACCTTCCCACTAGCGAGGGCTATAACGATAATCTATAATTACAAGGTGCACCAAGTCTAACGAACCCGCCGTTAGCTACGGGATCCGTCAATGACTACTCCCATTTATACTTGTCTCTGTAATCCATATATACTCGTAGAAAATATTTTAAAACAATATAGGGCATTTCGATTCTTATCAAATCATATAATTTCATTTCGATAACAGTAAATTCAAGTAACGGTAAAATAGATCTAGTGACAACGAAAATATTTAAAACCACGGTAATCATTTCAAATAACTATTTCGGTATCATATCGAGTAAAAGACTTGCCCCACATGTAACTCAAAATAATCGGTAACATATTCATATTAAAAATCATGTGTAAATCATGCAAGTTATGAAAACACAAACTGCGGTAAGATTACTACTCACTGTAGTCGTGTCGAATTACCAAACGCTTCACCTCGAGCAATCTGTACAACTTTCTCCGATCAATCTCTTTTGCGGTATTTTTTTACCCCAAAAACTTCTAATTCGCAGACTTTGCTTCTTGTTCAAGCTTTAAGCAGATAAAGCAATGCTCTGTATCTCTTTCCCCAAACTCCATCACGATTTACTGCGTAGTAAAGCACCCAAATTGAAGCCCGTTTTCTTTCTTAATTGTCAAAGTTATAACCTATGTATTATCCGTGTAGCGTACTGCTTCCTTTACTTTAATCTTACTATTGCTAATAAAATTAACCTATTGCTAATAAAATTAACCTATTGCTTATATATCCTCTAGGCCGTTGAAACAGAGTTGTAAAATGAATGGGCTTGGCCCACTTTCCCACGATTTCCCTGCACTTCTTAGATACAAATAAAATAGGAAATCAAATAGCTTACTTTATTTCTCCAAGTATATTTGTAATCATTAGCTATGTAGAACACGTTAGGAGCATTATAGGTTGGGCCTAATTAATTGACTAATTTATACTCCTTTCAAACATGCAAATTAATGTTCCCCATCCTTATTGTCAGGTATGAGCCAAAATGTGTATAAATGTATGAATTTATTAAATAAGTACTCATGGCTATATCTTGCTTCTTTCTCTGAGTATCGCCCAAAATATAAGTATATGAGTATAAATAAATAATCTAATACGAAACTATAACTAAGGAAATAATCCAAAAGTCCACTTTTGAAAAAAAAAATACCGGGTCATTACATGTTTGATAACTAAAGTAAGCTAAAGTTGCCTAAAAGAGTAAGAAGAAACGGCTACAGATGTTCAGATATTCAAAACTTTACCTAATTTCGCAAAAGAGGTCTATTTATACACAGCTGGAAATTTCGGATAGAAATGCCCTTTCGGAGGTTCTGCGGCCGCACAATTCCATGTGCGGTCCGCACTTCTTCTTCGGTCTTGGCAGGAGCTTGGTCTGCGGCCGCATAATTCTGGATTGCAGTCACATGTCACTTGTTCTGCAGTCCGCACAAAATGGAGTGTGATCGCACAGGCCCTTTCTGCGGACCGCACATATTTGTGTGCGGCCGCATGACTAAATTCTGTGGCTGCACAATAATTATGCGGTCAGCATATCCTTCAAGCTTGAACTGGGACTTCTCTGAACTTGAACTCTTTTGTGGCTTCTACGGCCGCACATTACACAAGACCTCTGACAGGCTTCACTTCACCTTCTGCGACAGCAGAGAGAACTCGGCGGTCCGCACATTATGCGTTTTGCCTGCTTTTTGTTCTTGAGTTCACATTACTCCTTGTTGAGTTGAATTTCATATTTGTGGCTCATTTTCCAATACTCCTGTATTTAAGCATATTTCATCAGTTTTCGGGAATATAATTAAGCGCTTTTGGACTAAAACGAAAGTAAAAGGCGCTAATAAGTAGTCAAAATCCCATTTTATTAAGAAGGTCCGATCTTGAGTCGGATAAGTTACAATCAGGCTCCTAATGCTTGAATATGCCAGAGAAGCCATAGAACTACAGATCTGAGAAGGATCTGAAGAGAGCTATCGGAGTCGGGCCTCGAAGCTTCGAACAAACATGGTTTGATGGTGAGAGAGGGTGAGTACAGGCCATCCATGGCCTGAAACGCCATGGATTCCGGTAGAAACATGGTAGAATAAGGTGGGAGATGGCTAGGGTTTCGGAGAGCTTGAGAGTGTTCTGAGAGACGAAGGGTTTCAAGGCGGCGGGTCAGGTGAGAATGAGGGAGATTAGGGTAGTCGTTTAGGTTTAATTAGGAAAGGGCTATTTTTGGCCGTTGATCTTGAGTGATCAACGGTCCAGATTTAAGTGGTAGGTGGGGAACGGGTTGGGTTATTTAAAATCGGGTCGTGGGTTGGGTGAAAATTGGAATTGGTCCGGTCCGGTTGGGGTTTGGATTGGGGTCAAATTGAGGTTAAAATTTAAATAAAATGGGGCTGTAATTGAAATAAAATGGGGCTAAATGTTAAATAGCCAGATTTTCCTTTTATTTTATAAAAAATAGTAAAAATAATTTTAAAAGAAAATTAAAAGTACTGAGTCAATTAATAATATATAAATATCAATTCAAAAATACTGGAACCAATTTTACAATTATAAAATGCTATTAATCTTAAAGTAGGCTAGAATTGCAATTATATGCAATTTAGTCTTTTAAGTACCAAATAAATTTGTAAAAATGTACAAAAATTATATTATCTATATTTTGGTATAAATATAGGAATAAAATAAATTATTCACCAAAATTGATGATTTGGAAATAATTATGGATTTTTTACTGCTAAAATGGATAGTAAATTGATTTTAAAAACTCTTTAAAAGATCGAAAAAATACTAAAACGCTTGGGTATGATTATGTATGCATATATATGCTATAAAAATACATAGGAAAAAATTAGGCATCAACAGCTGCCCCTCTTTACCCGGGAAGGATGAAAGAGTTGTCGGGTAAAGATATGATGACCAATTTTGACAGAATGAAACGATTTGAAGAATTTTGACCGAGCCCTGGCTCCGGAGCTGCCTACGTATCCCTGGTCTTACAAGAATCAGGTCATATGTAGTTCAGGATCCATTGGCGGAATATGCCGATGGAGACTTCGAAAAGAGGACGCGATGTTAGGGTTGAGAAGGATGGTCAGAGTCTGATAGGCTGCGGGAACTGGAGCGAGATTGCCCCTACTGAGATGGTCGTTGCTAGCCGATTTACCTGCAAGTGAGCATACATTGTGCATAAATTTAAACGTGATGCAAGTTCCCATTGGACCATGAATGTTGTCCTCGTACGGTTAGGATGACGTCCTCGGACTATGACGTCCTGGGCCATGAAGCGTATGATAAAGGATTCGTAGGCTATGAAATGATGTTCTCGGGCTATGAGAATGATGCCTCCGAACTATGATGCCTTTGAATGATGATATGCAAGAGATAAAATGAGGTCCTCATGCCATGTCATGGCGTTCTCGGGCTATGCAAATGGTGCCTCCGAACAATGACGCCTTTGGACAATTTGGCGATCTTTCAGCCCATGAAATACAGAAGGTGGTGATATTTCAGCCGATGCAAGACGTAAATAAAAGGTGGCGATATTTTAGCCGATGCAAAAGTGATAAAGTAGCGATATTTTAGCCATGCAGGATGGAGACAGTGCTTAGTCTTGGAAGGCAGAACAGTAGCCTTATGCAATACAGAGCAATGCAGGATGGAGACAATGCTTAGTCTCGGAAGGCAGAAAGGGTAGCCTTATGCAATGCAGGAAATGCAGATGGAGGTAGAACTTAACCTCGGAAGGCATAAAGGTAGCCTTATGCAATGTAGGGAAATGAAGATGGAGACAATGCTTAGTCTCGGAAGGCATAAAGGTAGCCTTATGAAATGCCGGGAAATGCAGATGGAGGTAGAGCTTAACCTCGGAAGGCAGAAAGGTAGCCTTATGCAATGCAGGGAAATGCAGATGGAGACAATGCTTAGTATCGGAAGGCAAAAAGGTAGCCTTATGCAATGTAGGGAAATGCAGATGGAGGTAGAGCTTAACCTCGAAAGGCAGAAAGGTAGCCTTATACAATACAGGAATGCAGAGGGAGATAATGCTTAGTCTCAGAAGGCAGAAAGGGTAGCCTTATGCAATGCAGGGAATGCAGATGGAGGTAGAGCTTAACCTCGGAAGGTAGAAAGGTAGCCTTATGCAATGCAAGAATGCATATGGAGGTAGAGCTTAACCTCGGAAGCATAAAGGTGGCCTTATGAAATGCCGGGAAATGCAGATGGAGGTAGAGCTTAACCTCGGAAGGCAGAAAGGTAGCCTTATGCAATGCAGGGAAATGCAGATGGAGACAATGCTTAGTATTGGAAGGCAGAAAGGTAGCCTTATGCAATGTAGGGAAATGCAGATGGAGGTAGAGCTTAACCTCGGAAGGCAGAAAGGTAGCCTTATACAATACAGGAATGCAAAGGGAGACAATGCTTAGTCTCAGAAGGCAGAAACGGTAGCCTTATGCAATGCAGGGAATGCAGATGGAGGTAGAGCTTAACCTAGGAAGGTAGAAAGGTAGCCTTATGCAATGCAGGAATGCAGATGGAGGTAGAGCTTAACCTCGGAAGGCATAAAGGTAGACTTATGCAATGCAGGAATGTAGATGGAGACAATGCTTAGTCTCGAAAGGCAGAAAGGTAGCCTTATGCAATGCAGGAATGTAGATGGAGACAATGCTTAGTCTCAGAAGGCAGAAAGGTAGCCTTATGCAATGCAGGGAAATGCAGATGGAGATAATGCTTAGTCTCGGAAGGCAGAAAGGTAGCCTTATGCAAAGAGTAAAAAGGCAAAATGATGATAGAATTTTCTTAGCTGATAGCGGATCAAAATATTGTGACTGCTGGGGATACTGTGTCTGCTGGGAGCACTGTGTGCGGATAGCAGCTATGAGTAAGTGCAACGGTCCTGAGAGTTATATCCCTGAGCAATGTGAGTCTCGTGAGTGTATAGTATGTTTGATGATTTTGCAACTCAAGTGCCTGCATTCAAAGAAAAATCGTGAGTTTTGTAAAAGGGGGAGGTTAGTTCGTATTCCGCTGGCTCTACTTGACCTGCTCGGCTCCGCTCCGATGATATTGGGCGTATCATTGGGGTAGCGTTGCTAAACGAAGCAACTTTGGTAACATGCATGCATGATTTAGTAAAGAAATGTGACAGTAAATACATAATTAAGAATAGTTTTCTTAGATAAACTGACGACGGCGATGCGGTCCAAGATACTGCAACTTCTCTCACTCCAGAATTTTGAGGGTCCTCCTCAAAATTCTGCCCCAGTTTACTGGGCTGCTGCTTCTGATGGCTGCTTACGTCAAATGGCTGAAATCACTTCGGAATTTTGAGGGTCCTACTTAAAATTCTGCCCTAGTTTCCAGTAACGGGGGGAAATGAAAATTTTATTGAATTATGACCGAACCCATAGGGCTGCCTACGTATCCCCTCTTAAACAGGAATCAGGTCAGGCGTAGTTCAAATTACATTATATGAGGAAAACATAAAAGTTACACATAGTATCGCTTCACTGCATCTGAATTGATCGGCTTCGGTCAAACTTCACCGTCCATTTCTGCAAGTATGAAGGCTCCTCCGGTGAGGACCCGGTGAACCATGTATGGACCCTGCCAGTTGGGAGAGAACTTTCCTTTGGCCTCCTCTTGATGTGGGAAAATCTTCTTTAATACCAACTGCCCCGGTGTAAACTGTCTCGGCTTGACTCTTTTGTTGAAGGATCTGGCCATTCTGTTCTGATAGAGATGACCGTGATAAACTGCATTCATTCTCTTTTCGTCTATAAGAGCTAGTTGCTCGTAGCGACTCTCTACCCATTCTGCATCGTCAAGTTCGGCTTCCTGTATGATTCTTAAGGAGGGAATTTCTACCTCAATGGAAATGACTGCTTCTGTACCATAAACTAACATATAGGGAGTTGCCCCGGTTGATGTGCGGACTGTGGTGCGGTATCCCAATAAGGCAAATGATAACTTCTCATGCCACTGCTTATGCTTTTCTATCATCTTTCTCAGTATCTTCTTGATATTCTTATTGGCGGCTTCTACAGCTCCGTTCATCTGAGGTCTGTAAGCTGTAGAATTCTTATATTTGATCTTGAAGGTTTCACACATGGCTTTCATCAGGTCGCTGTTGAGATTGGAACCATTATCAGTGATGATTGACTCCGGGATTCCGAACCGACAAACAATACGGTCGCGGACAAAATCTGCTACTATTTTCTTAGTCACTGCTTTGTACGATGCTGCTTCAGCCCATTTGGTGAAATAATCAATTGCCACTAGAATGAACCTGTGCCCGTTTGATGCGGCAGGCTCGATAGGTCCGATAATATCCATTCCCCAAGCGGCGAACGACCATGGCGAGCTTGTTACAGTAAGCTTGTTTGGAGGCACCTTTATCATGTCTGCATGTATCTGAAAACGATGGCATTTTTAGACATACTGGATGCAGTTCATTTCCATAGTCATCCAAAAATAACCAGCTCAGAGTATTTTCTTGGCTAAGACAAAGCTGTTCATATGCGGACCGCAGGTCCCTGCGTGAATTTTCTCCAATAGCCTGGATGCTTCCTTTGCATTGACACACCTTAATAACACCAAATCAGGAGTCCTCCTATACAGGATTCCTCCGCTATGAAAGAAGTTGTTAGATAATCTCTGAAGTGTGCGTTTCTGGGTAGGATTTGCGAGTTCTGCATATTCTCCTTTCGTCAAATATTCCTTGATATCATGAAACCAATGTTTTCCGTCCGCTTCTTCTTCTACATGAGTATAGTAAGCTGGACGATCATAGATCTTTACTGGAATAGGATTAATGAAGTTCTGGTCTGGGTGCTGTATCATGGATGATAGGGTAGCCAATGCAACGGCAAATTCATTCTGAACTCTGGGGACATGTTGGAACTCTGTCTTTGTGAACCTTTTCCTCAATTCCTGTACATGATGCAGATAAGGGAGTATCTTGGAGTTCTTGGTTGCCCATTCTTCTCGGACCTGATGTATAAGTAGGTTTGAATCTCCGATCACTAGCAATTCATGAATGTTCATGTCAATGGCCATCTTGAGCCCTAAGATGCAGGCTTCGTACTCGGCCATGTTGTTGGTGTACAGGAACCTGAGCTTGGCAGACACCGGATAATGTTGGCCGGTCTCTGATACTAGGACCGCTCCTCTGCTATTCCTTTGAAGTTTGTTGCTCCGTCGAAAAACATTCTCCAACCATCATAGGATTCTGCAATATCTTCCCCTATGAAAGATACCTCTTTATCGGGAAAATACGTCTTTAGAGGCTCGTATTCTCCATCCACGGGATTTTCAGCAAGATGATCTGCCAGTGCTTGTCCTTTGATTGCCTTCTGAGTCACGTAAACAATGTCGAATTCACTCGGCTGGATTTGCCACTTGGCTAGCTTGCCAATGGGCATGGGCTTCTGAAAGATATACTTCAAAGGATTCATTCTTGATATGAGATAAGTAGTATAGGCACAGAAATAGTGCCTCAACTTCTGAGCTACCCAAGTCAGGGCACAACAGGTGCGTTCCAATAGAGAATACCGAGCCTCGTATGGGGTGAACTTCTTGCTGAGATAATAGATGGCCTGCTCCTTTATTCCCGTTTCATCATGCTGCCCCAGAACACAACCGAAAGCTCCATCCAATACTGCAAGGTAGAGTAATAGAGGTCTATCCGGCTCGGGCGGGACCAAACCTGGCGGCGTTAACAGGTATTCCTTGATTCTATCAAAGGCTTTTTGACAATCATCGGTCCATTTGGTAGCGGCGTCCTTCTTCAACATATTAAAGATTGGCTCACAAATGACAGTTGATTGAGCTATGAACCGGCTGATGTAGTTAAGTCTTCCTAAGAAACTTATAACCTCTTTCTTGTTCTTCGGTGGTGGCAATTCTTGGATAGATTTGACCTTTGACGGATCCAGTTCTATTCCTCGACGACTCACAATGAACCCAAGTAGTTTTCCGGCAGGAACCCTGAATGCACATTTGGTGGGATTCAGCTTCAAGTTGTACCTTCTTAGTCTGTTGAAGAACTTCCTCAGATCTTCCATGTGGTCATTGGCTCTCTTGGATTTGATGATGACGTCGTCTACATATACCTCGATCTCTTTGTGTATCATGTAGTGGAAAATAGCAGTCATGGCCCTCATGTAGGTAGCCCTAGCATTCTTTAACCCGAACGACATCATCTTGTAACAACACATCCCCCACGGCGTAATGAAAGCCGTTTTCTCTGCGTCTTCTTCATCCATCCATATCTGATGATACCCAACAAAATAATCAACGAACGACTGCAGTTCATGCTTGGAGCAATTGTCAATTAGAATGTGTATGTTCGGCAAGGGGAAGTCATCTTTCGGACTGGCCCGGTTGAGATCCCGGTAGTCGACACAGACTCTAACCTTCCTATCCTTCTTCGGCACTGGAACAATATTGGCTAACCATGTTGTATACTCTACTACCTTGAGAACCTCGGCTTTGACTTGCTTTGTGACTTCTTCCTTGATTTTCAAACTCATGTCAGGTTTGAACTTCCTGAGCTTCTATTTTACTGGTGGACATGTCGGATCGGTTGGCAGTTTGTGAGCTACAATAGATGTACTGAGACCAGTCATGTCATCATAAGACCAGGCGAATATGTCCTCATATTCCCTTAGAAATTTTATGTACTCTTTCTTTTCTGATGGTGATAGATGAACGCTGATTCGTGTTTCTTTGACATTTTTTGTGTCCCCCAGGTTGACAATCTCAGTTTCATCCAGGTTAGACTTAGGTCTGTTCTCAAAATCCTCAACCTCTTTAACAACCTCTTCTAGTATATCATCTTCTTCTGAGTCCATATCCATTTGTTGCATTGCCTCGTCGCACGTCACAATCGTCGGTTCATCAAGATAAGTAATAGTAATGCTGTGTGAATAAAGTAAACGATAAAAAGTAATAAGAGCAAGATTTATAAGAAACTGAAATGCTTTGATAAGTTTTTATAACTGTTTTGAACATTGGAGCTCTTATTTCAATATTAAAAATGCGGAAAGAAAGACAATTAGCGAAAAAATAAAGATAATGCATGGTGCTTTGTTCAGCCTTGCTACCCAGAAGCTTTCCGGGCCCTGGTGGTTCTGATGGACCAATTGTTGAGGCGTGCTCCTCGGCTCACATCTTGTATAGAAGGGCTTTCCTCCCCCTCCTCCTCGAAAATGACACAATAGTCCATATCATTATCTTCCAAAAAAAAAATTCCTCATCGCCGCCAGTGCTTCCTCTTCTCCCGACCCATATATGACATTGGCGGGCTGGAAAGTCTGTTCCAAGCGAGGTATTGGATGCTCCAGTGGGTAGTAGGGACTGCGCCATGGTGGCGACCAGTGGTTAAATTCCTCCCAAGTGTATTCATATCCTAAATCGAAAGTGGTACCATGTTTCTTCAACTTGATAGGCTTAGCGATTCCTTGGAGATTCTTGCCAAGTCCCTTGCCAGGATCGTATCCACACCAATTCAGTATACTTTCAATTTTGCTATCCCACCATTTGTCCTTGTCCACGGCGTTGACTCGCTCAATGTGATGGTAGGTTTCTCCGCCTATCTTCCTTCTTCCTCCGATTGCTGGGATGGTCTGGCGACTGTATATGGGATTGCTACCATCACGTGAATAATTACCTCTTGGTGATTCCACTCGAATTTTACTGCTTGATGCAGGGTTGATGCCACAGCCCCATCGGCATGGATCCAGGGCCGTCTCAATAGCAAGTTGTAAGATGTCGGGACGTCTATCACTTGAAAATCAACGTCGAACCAAGTCGGTCCCATTTGCAAACATAAACTGATTTCCCCAATAGTGGACCTTTGGGATCTATCGAAAGCTTTGACATTGATGGCTCCATCCTTGATCTCATGCAGGCTCTTTCCCAATGTTCTGAGAGTCACCAATGGGCAAATATTGAGGATGGACCCTCCGTCAATCAGGACTCTGGTGATGAAATGATCTTCGCACTGCAAAGTGATGTGCAGGGCCTTGTTGTGGCTTAGCCTTTTAGGTGGTAGCTCTTCTTCGTGGAAAGTGATCTGGTGACTCTCCAATACTTGCCCCACCATGTTTGCCATTTCTCCTCTAGTTATGTTGCTGGGTACATATGCCTCTCGCAGCACTTTCAATAAGGCATTCTTATGTGCGTCAGAGCTTTGTAGCAGAGCCAAGATAGAGATCTGGGCTGGCGTTTTGTTCAACTGATCAATGACCGAATACTCTTTCGCTTGTATCTTCCTCCAGAGATCATCAGGCCCAGTTTCAGTGATAGTTGGTCGTCCAGAGGCCTGCTTACTAGACTTGGCTAGGTGTTCTGGGGTATAAACCCTACCGGTTCTTGTCATACCCTATGCTGCAATTGCTTCTCCAGATTTGGTTTTCCCTTTCCTTCTCGCCTCGGCGGTGTAATCTCATGGTATGGCCTTTGGGTGGAACGGTGGAACGGCTGTCATAACCACCGGGATAGGTACCTTTGCCTTGGATGGTAACACAGCCACTTCGAAGGGTACAAGTGTCTTTAGAGACCCAAACTCGACCTCAATAGGTCCTGGAGTCTTTGCAGAAGAAGGTGCTTCGAATTCAAGTGGTATGGACATGTCTACTTCAACGTTTTCAGAAGGCTGGATCTGGACCACAATCGGATTGAGTTCGACCGTTGGTTCCTTTGGCTTGTCACCTTCAGCGATCAATCCTATCGACCTTTTGGGGTCCTAGTCGTCCTATATCTCAATCATATGAATGCCCCCACCCTTGTGGTCAGGCAGAGGGTTGTTGCGGACATTCATAGCTAGCTCCTTTTCTATGATGATCCTGTTGTCAATCAAAGCTTGGATCTTATCCTTCAGAGAGCGGCACTCATCAATGGTATGCCCATTCATGCCAGAATGGTATACATAAGCTTTGTTTGGGTTGACCCATTGGGAGGGGTTTTCGGGGTTTATGGCAGGGATGCAGGTGATGTAACCAACAGCTTTGAGCCTTTCATACAGCTGGTCGATAGATTCAGCAATGGCGGTATACTGTTTGGGGGGTCTGCGGTCGAAGTTTGGTCGGGGTCTAGGAAAGTTTTGGCGGGTGGGAGGTGGTTGATAGTGAAAGGGTTGAGTATTGTAGGCCTGATAGACATGTGTGGGTTGGGAATATCTGGGCGAAGTGGGTTGATATATGGGAGGTAGAGGTGATTGGTAAGTAGGTGGTGGAGTTTGGTAAGAGGACGAGGGTGCTTGGTAATTTGGGGTAGGTTGATATGTGAGTGGAGGTATTGGGTAGGTTTGGTATTCAATTGGGGATTTTGTTCTTTGTGCAACCATCACGGCGCTCACGTCCCTTTTCTTGGACGTGCCACCAGACTGTAAAGCCTTGTTGTTGGCCTGCAAAGCTTCAAAGTTAGTGACCATACCACTTTTGATACCTTCCTCGATCCTTTCCCCTAGCTTGATGATGTCGGAAAATTTCTGGCTTTCAATCAGCATTAACCTTTCATAGTACTGTGGGTCTTGAGCTCGGACAAAAAACTTGTTCATTTGTTCTTCTTCTAAAGCCAATCTGACCTTAGCAGCTTCTAATCTCCAATGAGTAGCATACTCGCGGAATGTCTCCGAGGGTTTCTTCTTTAAGTTCTGGATGTAGAACACGTTTGGTGCATTTTCCGCGTTGAACCTGAACCTGTCCATGAAATCGGATGCCATACTTACCCAATTTGACCACTTCTTAGGGTATTGGTTGATTTACCAAGACAAAACATCTCCTTTCAGACTTCTCATAAAGAGTTTCATGCGAATCTTTTCATCCCTTCCTACTCCAACCAACTTTTCGCAGTACGTCCTCAAATGGACTCTGGGATCCCCTGTGCCATCAAACATCTCGAACTTGGGAGGTTTGTACCCCTCAGGAAGTTCTACATCTGGCTAAATGCAAAGGTCCTCGTAATTCAGTCCCTCAATCCCCTTGTTTCCTTCGACACCCTGAACTCCGCTAGTCAGCTTCTTGAGTTCCACGGCCAGATTCCTGATAAGAGAGTCAGACTCCGATGTGCTTGAAATAGGTTGAGTATAGTATGGTGTGGTTTCCACATAGATGGGGGTGTTGTGGGGATGATCATTTGTGGAGTTTAGTGGTTCAGGAATGAGCAGTGGGGTGATGTCTGAAGTGTGGCATTTGTTGCAGTGGTGATGGGGAGCGGGTTGGTTTTGTGGTTTCGGGATGCTTTGTGGAGGTGTGGGGTTTTGAGTGTTGGCAAAGTTGACATTTGGAGTAGTAAGGGAAAATGACAAATTTGCCAAGTTTCGAACTTGGTCCAGTTCTTCCTGAAACTTCAATAACTTCTGTTCGAGCTGGGAGGCACTTTCCTTGGAAACCTGAATACCCTGAGGAACCTCTACCCTTTCAAATGGGTTCTCCTTTCTGATGTTGCTCAAATCTTCCATCTTTCCCTTGTTCTTGTTTCTGATAGGACTCGGGGGAGGAGGAGGTGGAGGGCTCTTAAATCTTGTGGAGTATGATGACGATGCCAGAGTTCATGAACTAACCTTTGGGAGGGTAATAAACAAAGGTAAAAACAAAAAGGTAGCAAGTTAGTGCAGATTATGAGAAGAAAATATTGCAATATTTAAACACATAGTGCAAGAATATAAATCGTGTCCTAATTTGGGAGCCTCGTTGTGCCCAAGGTAGGCCTAGCAACAAGTTGATTTGGAGAACTTATAATGCTAAATGCCTCATTTTATTGATAAAAATAAGGCGAATCCCAAAACGACACTAATAGCGGAAAATAAAATGTTACTAATGGCCGTTGGCCTTATTACATTTTTAAAGTAAAAGAGAAGACTCCTAACTACTCGGTCCCAGAAGGACCTTCCCCAGACTCGACATCTTTAGCTCCATCGAACAGCTTCACTAGCTCATGCAGTCCCAGCAGCAAATAGGCTCTAGCCAAGTGTCCTCCTTCGTTTTCCCCAGCGTTCTGGTAGTTTTCAATCCTCTGGATGAACTTCCTCTCCAACTCTACTAAACCCTGCTCCAAATACCCAGTTGTTTGTTGGCGCTGACAACCATATCCTTTCATTTTTTGATCAACTTTTGATGGGCTTCTTGAATCTCCCGGTGCTCACTTTCGCATTCCCGTATCCTCTTGCGCAATTGGTTGTACTTTACCTATGTTTCAGCCTTTTCATCGATGATCCTGTGACCTCGAACAAACCCAGGTTGGCCCAAACCATTGTGATTATCCTCCAGCCATCCTGAATAGTATGGGGTGCAGCTAACATGGTATCTATCTGGCTCGATAGTATCTCTTCCCATAATGATCTTGCAATGCCACATATGCTGAGCTTGGCACTTATAAGGACTGTCATCATCTTGGAAATCAGCCCAGAAGTGACTCATCTTGTCGACCCTTGGTATAACCTACTTCCTACCAGCCTGTCTCATGACTCGGAGGGGGACATAAGGGTAGGTTCCTCTTAAACCGATCAGTATCATAAACGGTGCATCCCTGGATCGGGCGATGAACTCGTCAGTAGGGAACCATTCGAACATCCATTGTATTTGATCCTCAGTCAGATTTTCAAACAGCTCCACCCATCCTTTGGCATCTTCTGGCTGAGCAAACATGTCGGGCATGTAGTTCATTCGCCTTGGTTGATGGAAGGCTATATGATTGTCCCAGTCTCTCCGCTGAATCTCTTGCCGATATTCACCACTTTGGAGATGCTCTATGATCCAGAGCTGGAGTACCAAGTTGTAGCCTTCGAAGTGTGGGGCTCCTTGTTGACACTTTTCCAAGGCTCGGTACATTTCTGCAACGATCATGGGTACTATGCTAAAGGGTTGACCACCAATTCCGTCCATTAAGGTTTTAGTGACCATAGCTAGCATGTGTGAATCCTTGCTTTCTTCATAGGAAACACTATCATCCCCAAGAAGCAGAACATAAAGACAAAGACCTTTCTGTGGATATGCCTCAATGAGGTGAGGGCGAATTCATCTGGGTAAGTGCGGTAGGACTTACTATGGCCGTACCTTTCGTACAGATAGTCGAAAGAAATGTAGGAATCCTTCAAACAGGTCAAGTCTGTGTTTTTCTTTAGTCCCATCATTTTGAGAAAACCCCTACCCTTGAGATTTTCCAACATAAGCAAACCCGGAGTCTCCCACGGAATACGAGCTAGTCCTCCTATTTCCTCGAGCAGAGGTGTCATCTCAATCTCCCCGAAGCGAAACACAGACCTATCACAGTCCCAGAACAGAGTAGCAGCTTCTATGATTTTGTTGTTGGGTTGGACCTCCAGGAGAGAAGGCAAATTTCCTAGGTATTTTCGGACAAGAGCCTGATCACTGGAGTGAAGATCCTCCCACCAGCTTAGCAACCTTGGGTGGATGTTGGTGACCATGCCAAATCTGGGGACTTCGTGCCTCATTTCTACAAAACAAAGTGTTAGACCCCTACCCCCCCCCCCGGACTCGACTATTTAAACCAATAATTAGCATAAGTAGCATTTAGTTCTCCAAATAAATGCACAGAATATGGTAACGTCCGTTTGGGTTCCCAGGAAACCCAGTGGACTTTGGACAAGGCTATCTTAAAGAGTCATTATGTGGACAACATAACTGACTCGGCTAGGTTTTGACAGTGATGCATGCACAATTGAACAGAGTAGGGTTTATATAAGGTATTAGACTGGTACCCTTAAGCGGACAACTCAAGAGGGAAAGGCACGGAACCGTCAACTACACCGTTGATCGACTGGTTTTACCGTAAATATGCTTTTGCCAAATTTAGGGGGTAATGATATCGGAAGGGCGCAACCACTCATTATAAGCGTTGCTATGATATTTTGTTTGGCACGAGTGGAATATGATGTTGAATATGTAGTTACAAGAATGAAACAAGTTGTCATGTATTTGCACGTTCATAAAGTAATGATTACAATAATTGCTCATAATTACAACAGTATTAAAGGAAAGCAGTAAAGGAAATCATTAAAGAAAAGAAACAAGGAGCCAAGTCAGTTTCATAATAGAAGAGAAATAAAGACATTAAATAAAGGCAATAAAGAAGCAGTAAAGTCACAAATAACATGAAATGGTAAAAGCCTAAAAGAAATATCCCCAGCGGAGTCGCCACGCTGTCGCGCCCCCTTTTTCTGGCGAAATTGGGCTTGTGACATTTGGGAGGACAACTCGTTCCCTCTTGGGAATTGGGGTTTGGAATTTGAAGAGTCGCCACCTAATGATTAATTGCATTAGGACTCTAATAAGGGTTTGAGTTTGAAGAACCAGAGTTTGGGTAAGGGCTAGAAATTATTTCGAGGGGAAGGTATTAGGCACCCCTCAAGATCCACTAGTGTGGTTCCCGACCATGTTACAATTGTGATTTCACATAATCAAATAAGCAATCAAGGGCCTCAAATAGAAGGGAATTTTCACATATTATTGCAAGCAAATTGAAAGTTTGGAGATAATAAGGAAAGCAGAAATAGTTCGGACAATAAAACAAGTTAAAAGGAAAGGGGGTCCTAGGTTTACAAATAATATGGATCACATCAATGCAATACCCGGCAATCGCTCCTCAAAAGAGGGGTTACACGTGGTATTAGTGCACCTGTCATCATATCCATATCTACCCTTTCCCACCCCGTTAAGGTATTAAGCATAGAATAGTATCGTTACTTATTGCATGCTAGTACCCGACCCAATCCTATCAGTCCCGGAGGCATTTGGGACTACTAGTCCTAAAGGGAAGGGAGATTTGGTTTTCAGAGTTTTAAAAGGACAAAATTCTAGGGCGACAATCAAAACATATAAGGCAGGTATGGGGAGAACACATAGCAGTTTAAAAGGCTCAATCAGGCCTCCTCATTTAAAGAGACAAATTGGCTAGCATGACTTACAAGTACTAATTATGGTCTGAAATCAAATTAAAGCGTAGGATAGGCTGATTCATCACATATTTCTCAGATAAGGAGTACGAATTAGCTTTCCCTGGTTGTAATTTATCAAAGGCTGATGCAGTTAATCAATTATCTATTGGTTTGCCAAAGTGAGACCTATAGGCATGATATCTAACAGTGCTTACTCCGATTTTAAAGAAGGCTTACTGATTGTAGAAAACACATAAGTTCTGCAGACGTTAAATGACATTACCACTGATTTTAGACTTGTAGATGAAATAACGAATCAGATTCAACTGGTTACTCCTATAGGCATGACTTCTAGGCATTGTTGATTTTAAGACGATTATAAAAGTGCAGGAGTCCTATAGACATGGTATCTAGAATGAAACTTATTATTACTTAACCTATAACTGTTTGCCTAATGATAGATGTAAAATGCAGAAATGCAGAAACTATAGCTAGGATTTCTATATGACGTGCATGAATGCAGAAAACTTATAGGCAAGATTTCTATATGACGTGCATGAATGCAGAAAACTTATAGGTAGGATTTCTAATGAAATGCGGAAGTGCAGAAATTGTAAATGGTAACACCTATGAGCATGTTGTCTACCCTTTGCAAATATGAGTGACCCTCCTCTTTCACTAGAACCCCATAAGTTATTACAACATATTACAGACCAGAATGAATTAAGAAAAGTAAAATTCCATCAGAAATTAAGCTACAACCAAGGAGCCTAATTCAGACTCAAAGTCCAACAATATGAGGTGAACCAACTTCTAGGATTAGGTTTCCAAATCCTTCTCTTATTTGGGATGTGTCAAAGTTCCTCAAGAGCCTCAAATGGACTCCGGGCAGTGCTTACAACCCAAATGTATTGCAGAATTAAGAGCATAGTGCAGTGTGGAAATGCCAGCCCTCAGATGTCCAAGTTCAGAGGGAACTCAAGGTCCCAAAGCAAGGCTCATAAGAGGGGGGCAGAACTTAGAATCCAAGAGTAAGTGTAAGTGCATAGAGGGGGAATTAGGGAGAGCCATGGCAGGATGGTGGTCATGCCCAGCAATCAGGAGTGCTGGCATACCCCTAACTAGCCTATTAGCCATATTTTGAGAGTTGGGATCCATTGAGGATCAGGTTCAGACCTAAGCAACAATTTGGATACTGTCAGGCCATGAACCATAACTCAAACACATAAAAGGGGGTGGGGGTATGGGGATTCCATAACAAACACCAGATGCAAAGAGAGAGTAGCATTCTCAATACAGAACATGAACAGCAAAGTAGACAGGAGTGTAGCAACTGTAAAATAAACACATAAGATGGTGCTGAAATCAAAATTAAGGCATACCAGTTTCAGGGAAACAAATAAGTGAAAGCTGAAGTCTTGTAGACCAAATTGCAAGCAAACAGTACAAAAGATCTCAGAAGAGAGTAGAGTATTGAAAGAGTATTGTAATTGAAAGGTGTGTGTGTAAAGTGTTGAATTCGAAGTGTTGAACTGAAGGTTCAAGGTCTCTAAGTGCAGAAGGGTCGTGCCCCTTTTATAGTGCAGAAAACAAGTAAGAAAAGGTAAGGGAATAGTTTGCAATCAATCACACAGAATCTCCTTTCAGTTAAGGGATTCTGATTTCAAACGGGTAGAAGACAATTAAGGAAAGAATTGATTAAAATCTTTTCCGAAGTAGTATAAGAAGGGTAAATACACAGGGTTTATTTAAGGCAAAAGTCCAATGGTACACGATCTCTGAAAAATAAGGAAAGGGAATCAATCAAACAGCCAGGAAAATCAAAATTACAAGTTCAATTCGAATGAACCAAGTCAGAAAAAGGTAAAGGAGGTTCAATCAAAGAAAATCAGTAACAATCAATCAAACCCCCATTAGAGGATTTCAGAATCAATCATTAGTTGGTAAAAACCTTTTGAAAGCAGAGTTTCTCATATATAAAGCACACAAATATGTGAATCAAGAAGGAACTATCATGTTACTTAGAAAAGAGTCTAACATAGAAAGGTTCAGAATTATAAGCAAAGGGGTACGAGTTCAGTTTGTAGACTCATAATGAGTCTGAGGGTCCAGGGTCCCAAAGTAGAACCCTAGTCCAAGATAAAACTTGCCAAAACCCAAAGCCTAGGGTTTTCAACTTTAATTAGAAGCAGAGACGAAAGGACAGATAACAGGCTCAGAGGACTCTTTCAGAGACTCATGATAAACAAACAGACATGATACATAATCAAGAGCATAGAGAACACGTTTTGAGAAAAACTCAGAACTTAAACAAGTTCAGAAGAAAAAGTGATACAAACTTAAGAAGCGGTAGATGAAACACATTTAGCAAGAACACGAGCAGAGTCCAGTAAAGCAAACAAAATTGAAGAACTTAATAGTAAACATATATAGTAAAAGAGTAATGAAAACATAACAAGGATAATCATGTGAGCATATGAGTAACATGTATAAAAGAAAAGTAGAAGGACCGTACATGTGTAGTAAAAAGAAGTCACACGGGCATGATATATACAAACACATATAAAGAAAAGAAGAAGAAGAATCAGAAAGATGTTTTTTTAAAAAACCTTTTAGAAACCCTAAATCGAAGACAAACGATTTTGAAAAGAAAATTTGGGAAAAACACTTTAAATGTCAAGTAAAGCATAGATACATCACAAATCTAAGCAAACAAATAGAGAAAGAACCTCGAATAGCTTAGGGTTTCGGAGAAACCCTAGAAATGAGAAAGGCTTGGAAGAAGGTCCGATCTTGAGTCGGATGAGTTACAATCAGGCTCATAATGCTTGAATATGCCGGAGAAGCCATAGAACTACAGATCTGAGAAGGATCTGAAGAGAGCTATCAGAGTCAGGCCTCGAAGCTTCGAACAAACATAGTTTGATGGTGAGAGAGGGTGAGTACAGGCCATCCATGGCCTGAAACGCCATGGATTCCGGTAGAAACATGGTAGAATAAGGTGGGAGATGGTTAGGGTTTCGGAGAGCTTGAGAGTGTTC